>NC_034191.2:62774765-62962265 GCF_002021735.2 Oncorhynchus kisutch | reverse complement strand
TGTGTGTGTGTGTGTGTGTGTGTGTGTGTGTGTGTGTGTGTGTGTGTGTGTGAGTGTGAGTGCAATATTAGAAAAGTTGACCAGCAGTTCTAACTTTGGTCGATTCATATCTCCCTTACTTCGTTTGTAATGCATCCACTTGTATAACTACGGAGGGCTGTCTATTGGAGAGAAGGGTACAAGTCATATTTGAGACAGAGAACAGGACTTACCAGGGCGCAGTATGTCTCAGGTGGGTCTCCACAGGTGATGTTGGGTGGATCCACCGTAACCTTCAGGTACTTGGTCATGTCCATGGCCTCAGGTTGGCAGGCCATGTAATCCCAGGTGAGGCCTTCGTCCGTGTACACCTGAGACTTACACACGTCGTAGTGTCCCCAGGCTGGGTAGTGCTGCATGGTCTGGCACACACTGGCCCACAGTGCCTGCAGTGTCAACACCAGAGGGAAACGCATCGCCGCTTCCTCTCAGACACTCTGGCTCTCCTCTAGAAAAGGGCTATTGTTTTCTCAATGGGGAATCCCTCTTCTTCTCTCCCGAAACAGAGAGACAGTGAAACCGAGGGAAATGCCTGGGCCTTTGAGTTTATGAAATAATCCAACCTTTACGGAGAGAGGAGCTAAGGAACTGTGGCAGCATGCCAGCCTCCTGTTAACAGCTTGGTGGAGGGGGCGAGGGGTGTGAGATGGAGGGGCGAGGGGGGACACCACTTGTTTTGGTCTGGAGTCCTCTCTGTACTCCGTTTCAGGTCTCTCCGACAGTTCTCTCTCCGGGAGGGCGGGAACGGAGGGGTCACGACACACCGAAGTTAGGGGGTGACTGGCCCGTCAAGGAGATAAAAAGAGAAGGAGTGGATGGAGGGAGGAGGAGTCGGTGTGAAGGAGGAGAGAGGCGAGAGCTAGAGCGAGAGCCCTGGAGGAGGCAGCCTTTTTGACACGCTGATGGAGAGATGAGTGACAGGCCGATCAGCTTTGTTTGCTGTCAATCATGTCTCTCTTCCGCCCGGCAACGGCACCCACGGTCTGTAGGGAACAAGGAGTGGAGAGAAGAGAAGAGGGTGAATGCCTGGTGGGGGGATAGTTTGACAGAGAGAGAGTGTGTGTGTGTGTGTGTGTGTGTGTGTGTGTGTGTGTGTGTGTGTGTGTGTGTGTGTGTGTGTGTGTGTGTGTGTGTGTGTGTGTGTGTGGTGTGTGTGTGTGTGTGTGTGTGTGTGTGTGTGTGTGTGTGTGTGTGTGTGTGTGTGTGTGTGTGTGTGAGTGTGTGTGTGTGTGTGTGTGTGTGTGTGTGTGTGTACGTTTGTGTAGGTATAGAGTTTAACATCAGCAGACGGATGACAGTGTAACCGGGGAGAGATCCTTGATGTGGGGGTGTCAGGGTGGGCATAGTGAGTGTGTACATCCCAAAGGGGGATTTTATAACCAAAGCCATCAAGGTGCATTATATCCTGATGCTTTTCACACTAAGTCCACACCTCACCTTGGTTTTCACTTATCATGAGTTTGTTTTCTACACCCCTTCCCAGGAGAACCAGAAACACCAGCAGCTAAATCTTCAATCTACCGTACCCTTAAAATGCAAGTTTGTAATATCATTAGCATTATATAACATTTGGAGGATTATAAAGTGTAGTTGTTGGATTGTGGCAGTTACAACACCATTGAAACAAACGGTATGTATCAGATCGTTCCAAAGTACAGGTACATTCTAGAAACAGGTGAGATGGTGGTATGCATGACAAATGATCAGTCAGGTCTAAACAAAGCCCTACATCCATACCATTTCACAATATGCATTGACAAAAGACTGCTGCACTGATATCAACAACAGTTGCTATGGTAATATGAATTGCCTGAGTATAAACCAAACATGTAGTGTTGTTGTGATCTCAACACTGAAAACATCTCATCTTTATTCACTATTCATACACAGATACAAATGAATGATTTCTTGTTGAAAGACCTGGAATGAATCATGAGAGGGACCATCTTATCCTCAGCTGTTTCATTTGCCTCATGATCACACGAGGCCTTTCAGGTTGAATACAGCAACCTCAGAAAGAGAGTTCAACTGGGAGCTGGGAGAAAACTGTCTACTGTCCATGCATTTTGGACTTTTCAAATCCTCTACTAATCAACAAGGACGTTAGCTGTCTGTACCTGACACCTCGTCTTAAGTATGGTTCTGTACTGAACACTCCAGCCGACTGGTCAAAAAACGAAAGACAGGCAATTCAAAGTCCTCAGCATTACAAAAATGCACTGTATAACACAAAGGTCACGTGTAAGCCACATAGACATAGTCTGTGTCAGTTTGATGTAGGTTCTTGTATTCCTTATGGTTTTTTTTGTGGATGATGTGATTCCTGGATGAGGCAATATCCCAGACTTGGGGAATTCCGAACATTGACATGGTCTATTATTTGGACATGTATTTTTCTGAAACAGAAAAAAAAAATAAAAAAATATCAATATCAAAGCGTACTCAACAAGTTGACCTGCACGATGCAATTATCTCTTTCAACATCCAGGTCCTGAATCAGAGAGAGAACGGCAGGCATCCGTTTCCACCTGGCACTAGCTGACCGGAATTAGTTTGAATAAGAACTGGCGACATTTGAAATGGACAGGACTGCTTCAAATAACATCTCTGGACATACTGCACATAGAGTACAGTAGACAGCTAAAGAACTGTGAAAAAGCAATCTGGTGTATAGATTTATACATCAAAATCAAATAGAACATCCCCAAGTAATCTCACCCCTAACGATCTATATTCCTCAGTTAGCTTTGTCTCCACATTTTAAACAACCAATACTCTAAATGCAGATTACAGTATGTATCTCTCCATATCTCCACACACACACACACGCACACACACACGCACACACACACACACACACACACACACACACACACACATGCACACACAACATACGCACACACACATCTTTGTTTTACTATCCTTGTGGGGACCAAACAATTGATTCCCATTCAAAATATATTTCCCTTAACCCCTCACCCTAAACCTTAACCCTAACCTTAATCCTGAACCTCTAACTCTAACCCTAAATCTAATCCTACACCTAACCCGAATTCTAACCCTAACCATAACCCTAACCCTAAACCTAACCCCAAAGCCTAAAATTGTATTTTTCCTGACTCCTGGTCCCCACAAGGATAGCAAAACCAAACACACACACTCACTAAAACAAGGCTGCAGCTTAGCTGAGCTAGCGCTAGCCACTAAAGAGAGACACATTTCACAGGCAGGTAGCCTTTTTCTCCAGCCAGCCCAATAGTGACTTGGCTTGCAGGCAGCGGCAGGTAATTGATGATGACGTTAGCCAGAAGCAGTGTGAGGGATGGATCAGTGGATGTTTTAGTGCTGGTTAATCAGTCAGCCCAGACAATGGACCCGCTGACCCAACACACCTAGTCCTGATTGATCAATTAGCCTGCTATACGCCTACAGCCTGAATGTACAGGCCTCACTGCCCAACCTGTGTATAGGTCTCTCTGTCTACCCTTGAGATAGGCTGAACGCTATAACTTCTGCTTGTTTATTCTCTATTTTGCCATGAGATAGAAAATGCCATCAGCTATACTTTAAGTTACAATTTTCAGGACTGTTTTTCATTTTTAGTTAGCTCATAGCTTATTTTGATAAACAATTACATTCTCCAACCAATTGGGTCAGATGGCAGTACTGACCCAAATGTCTAACCTATGGAGCACTTCTACCCATATAGCCAGCATTGAATTGGGTCTAGAGAGAGAGAGAGAGAGAGAGAGAGAGAGAGAGAGAGAGAGAGAGAGAGAGAGAGAGAGAGAGAGAGAGAGAGGAAGAAAAAAGAGATAGCACAAGGCCGAAGTGGAAGAGGGATCGAGAGATAGAGACAGAGAGAGCGTGAGAGCGAGGGGGAGTGAGGGAGACAAAGTGAGTGTGGAGAGAAGGGTGAAGAGGAGCAAAGAAGAGGGGGAAGACCTTCACTGCTAAAAAGTAGGAATGTCAATTGAGGAGACATGGGAAGGTAAAATTAATCCAGAAATCCAGTACAGATCTTGGTACTGAAGCTCTATGCCATTAATAGACATACTATTACTAAGTGCTGGAGGTGACCAGGGGCCTGTTTCATTAGGGTAGGCCTGACTGGATAAAGATGGGGTAGGGGGGTCAGAGACACCCAGGCTAGAGTAGCAGGGATAGTGGTACCCAAACTAGATAAGGGGAGTGGGGACAGAGATACCCAGGCTAGATAGGGTGAGCAGGGGGGAGTGGGGACAGTTATACCCTGGTCAGAAAAGGGGAGTGGGGACAGGTATACCCAGGCTAGATAAGAGGAGTGGGGACAGTTATACCCAGGCTAGATAAGAGGAGTGGGGACAGTTATACCCAGGTTAGATAAGGGGAGTGGAGACAGTTATACCCTGGTTAGATAAGGGGAGTGGAGACAGTTATACCCAGGTTAGATAAGGGGAGTGGGGACAGTTATACCCTGGCCAGAAAAGGGGAGTGGGGACAGAGATACCCAGGCTAGATAATGGGAGCGGGGACAGTTATACCCAGGCTAGATAAGAGGAGTGGGGACAGTTATACCCAGGCTAGATAAGAGGAGTGGGGACAGTTATATCCAGGTTAGATAAGGGGAGTGGAGACAGTTATACCCTGGTTAGATAAGGGGAGTGGAGACAGTTATACCCAGGTTAGATAAGGGGAGTGGAGACAGAGATACCCAGGTTAGATAAGGGGAGTGGAGACAGAGATACCCAGGTTAGATAAGGAGAGTGGAGACAGAGATACCCAGGTTAGATAAGGGGAGTGGAGACAGAGATACCCAGGTTAGATAAGGGGAGTGGGGACAGTTATACCCAGGGTAGATAAGGGGAGTGGGGACAGAGATACCCAGGTTAGATAAGAGGAATGGAGACAGAGATACCCAGGTTAGATAAGAGGAGTGGGGACAGAGATACCCAGGTTAGATAAGGGGAGTGGGGACAGTTATACCCAGGTTAGATAAGGGGAGTGGGGACAGTTATACCCAGGTTAGATAAGGGGAGTGGAGACAGAGATACCCAGGTTAGATAAGGGGAGTGGAGACAGAGATACCCAGGCTAGATAAGGGGAGTGGAGACAGTTATACCCAGGTTAGATAAGGGGAGTGGAGACAGAGATACCCAGGCTAGATAAGGGGAGCGGAGACAGAGATATCCAGGCTAGATAAGGGGAGTGGAGACAGAGATACCCAGGTTAGATAAGGGGAGTGGAGACAGAGATACCCAGGTTAGATAAGGGGAGTGGGGACAGAGATACCCAGGCTAGATAAGGGGAGTGGAGACAGAGATACCTAGGTTAGATAAGAGGAGTGGGGACAGAGAAACCCAGGTTAGATAAGAGGAGTGGAGACAGAGAAACCCAGGTTAGATAAGAGGAGTGGGGACAGAGAAACCCAGGTTAGATAAGAGGAGTGGAGACAGAGATACCCAGGTTAGATAAGAGGAGTGGAGACAGATACCCAGGATAGATAAGGGGAGTGGAGACATAGATACCCAGGCTAGAGAAGGGGAGTGGAGACAGAGATACCCAGGCTAGATAAGAGGAGTGGAGACAGATACCCAGGATAGATAAGGGGAGTGGAGACAGAGATACCTAGGTTAGATAAGAGGAGTGGGGACAGAGAAACCCAGGTTAGATAAGAGGAGTGGAGACAGAGAAACCCAGGTTAGATAAGAGGAGTGGGGACAGAGAAACCCAGGTTAGATAAGAGGAGTGGAGACAGAGATACCCAGGTTAGATAAGAGGAGTGGAGACAGATACCCAGGATAGATAAGGGGAGTGGAGACATAGATACCCAGGCTAGAGAAGGGGAGTGGAGACAGAGATACCCAGGCTAGATAAGAGGAGTGGAGACAGATACCCAGGATAGATAAGGGGAGTGGAGACAGAGATACCCAGGTTAGATAAGGGGAGTGGAGACAGAGATACCCAGGTTAGATAAGGGGAGTGGAGACAGAGATACTCAGGCTAGATAAGAGGAGTGGAGACAGATACCCAGGATAGATAAGGGGAGTGGAGACAGAGATACCCAGGCTAGATAAGAGTAGTGGAGACAGATACCCAGGATAGATAAGGGGAGTGGAGTCAGAGATACCCAGGCTAGATAAGAGGAGTGGAGACAGATACCCAGGATAGATAAGGGGAGTGGAGACAGAGATACCCAGGCTAGATAAGAGGAGTGGAGACAGAGATATGAGGAGTGGAGACAGAGATACCCAGGTTAGATAAGAGGAGTGGAGACAGAGATATGAGGAGTGGAGACAGAGATACCCAGGCTAGATAAGAGGACTGGGGACAGAGAGACCCAGGTTAGATAAGAGGAGTGGAGACAGAGATACCCAGGCTAGAGAAGGGGAGTGGGGACAGAGATACCCAGGTTAGATAAGGGGAGAGGAGACAGAGATACCCGGGAAAGATAAGGGGAGTGGAGACAGAGATACCCAGGTTAGATAAGGGGAGTGGAGACAGAGATACCCGGGAAAGATAAGGGGAGTGGAGACAGAGATACCCAGGTTAGATAAGGGGAGTGGAGACAGAGATACCCAGGTTAGATAAGGGGAGTGGAGACATAGATACCCAGGCTAGAGAAGGGGAGTGGGGACAGAGATACCTAGGTTAGATAATAGATAAGGGAGCAGGGACAGAGATACCCAGGCTAGATAATAGATAAGGGAGCAGGGACAGAGATACCCAGGCTAGATAATAGATAAGGGAGCAGGGACAGAGATACCCAGGCTAGATAATAGATAAGGGAGCATGGACAGAGATACCCCGGCTAGATAATAGATAAGGGAGCACGGACAGAGATACCCAGGCTAGATAAAAGATAAGGGAGCACGGACAGAGATACCCAGGCTAGATAAGAGGAGTGGAGACAGAGATATGAGGAGTGGAGACAGAGATACCCAGGTTAGATAAGAGGAGTGGAGACAGAGTTATGAGGAGTGGAGACAGAGATACCCAGGCTAGATAAGAGGAGTGGGGACAGAGATACCCAGGTTAGATAAGAGGAGTGGAGACAGAGATACCCAGGCTAGAGAAGGGGAGTGGGGACAGAGATACCCAGGTTAGATAAGGGGAGTGGAGACAGAGATACCCAGGCTAGAGAAGGGGAGTGGGGACAGAGATACCTAGGTTAGATAATAGATAAGGGAGCAGGGACAGAGATACCCAGGCTAGATAATAGATAAGGGAGCAGGGACAGAGATACCCAGGCTAGATAATAGATAAGGGAGCAGGGACAGAGATACCCAGGCTGGATAACAGATAAGGGAGCAGGGACAGGGATACCCAGGCTAGATAATAGATAAGGGAGCAGGGACAGAGATACCCAGGCTAGATAATAGATAAGGGAGCAGGGACTGAGATACCCAGGCTATATAATAGATAAGGGAGCAGGGACAGAGATACCCAGGCTAGATAATACATAAGGGAGCAGGGACAGAGATACCCTGGCTAGATAATAGATAAGGGAGCACGGACAGAGATACCCAGGCTAGATAATACATAAGGGAGCACGGACAGAGATACCCAGGCTAGATAAAAGATAAGGGAGCACGGACAGAGATACCCAGGCTAGATACTACATAAGGGAGCAGGGACAGAGATACCCAGGCTAGATAATAGATAAGGGAGCAGGGACAGAGATACACAGGCTATATAATAGATAAGGGAGCAGGGACAGAGATACCCAGGCTAGATAATAGATAAGGGAGAAGGGACAGAGATACCCAGGCTAGATAATAGATAAGGGAGCAGGGACAGAGATACCCAGGCTAGATAATACATAAGGGAGCAGGGACAGAGATACCCAGGCTAGATAAAAGATAAGGGAGCATGGACTGAGATACCCAGGCTAGATAATAGATAAGGGAGCAGGGACAGAGATACCCAGGCTAGATAATAGATAAGGGAGCAGGGACAGAGATACCCAGGCTAGATCAAATATAAGGTAGCAGGGACAGAGATACCCAGGCTAGATAATAGATAAGGGAGCAGGGACAGTGATACCCAGGCTAGATAATAGATAAGGGAGCAGGGACAGAGATACCCAGGCTAGATAATAGATAAGGGAGAAGGGACAGAGATACCCAGGCTAGATAATAGATAAGGGAGCAGGGACAGAGATACCCAGGCTAGATAATACATAAGGGAGCAGGGACAGAGATACCCAGGCTAGATAAAAGATAAGGGAGCATGGACTGAGATACCCAGGCTAGATAATAGATAAGGGAGCAGGGACAGAGATACCCAGGCTAGATAATAGATAAGGGAGCAGGGACAGAGATACCCAGGCTAGATAAAGTATAAGGTAGCAGGGACAGAGATACCCAGGCTAGATAATAGATAAGGGAGCAGGGACAGTGATACCCAGGCTAGATAATAGATAAGGGAGCAGGGACAGTGATACCCAGGCTAGATAATAGATAAGGGAGCAAGGACAGAGATTCCCAGGCTAGATAATAGATAAGGGAGCAGGGACTGAGATACCCAGGCTAGATAATAGATAAGGGAGCAGGGACAGAGATTCCCAGGCTAGATAATAGATAAGGGGAGCACATAAAAGATCACAACAGCCAGGTCATTATCACCCTCTACAATTCAGACACTGGTCCTTCCTCTCATTATTACCCACTTTGAATCCAGTGTCACTGGCAGAGGAGAGCAGAGCAGGGGAGAGGGGTGTGCTATGCATTTTAAGTGAGACCTGGGCTATTTGGGGCAGGTCGCCTGCTTCCTCCCCCCATCCATCAAGAATAAGGTGGGACACTGCAGAAATAAAGGGGTTTTAGAGGATGTGAGAGATTAAGTTTAATATATGTTGATAAATAATAATATGTTGATAAAGGCTTTCAAAGAGTGAACATGTTGTCAATTAGAGGTCGACCGATTATTATTTTTCAACGCCGATACCGATACCGATTGTTGGAGGACCAAAAACAAAACAGATACCGATTAGTCGGTCGATTATATATATATATATCTGTAATAATGACAATTACATCAATACTGAATGAACAATGAACACATATTTTAACTTAATATAATATATAAATCAAATCTATTTAGTCTCAAATAAATAATGAAACATGGTTTCATTTGGTTTAAATAATGCAAAAACACAGTGTTGGAGAGGAAAGTAAAAGTGCAATATGTGCCATGTAAAAAAGCTAACGTTTAAGTTCCTTGCTCAGAACATATGAAAGCTGGTGGTTCAATATTCCCAGTTCTTCAATATTCCCAGTTAAGAAGTTTTAGGTTGTAGATATTATAGGAATTATGACACGTCGACTATTTCTCTCTATACCATTTGTATTTCATATACCTTTGACTATTGGATGTTCTTATAGGCACTTTAGTATTGCCAGCCTAATCTCAGGAGTTGATGGGCTTGAAGTCATAAACTGCGCTGTGAATCAAGCATTGCTAAGAGCTGCTGGCAAATGCAGTAAAGTTTGAATGAATGCTTACGAGCCTGCTGCTGCCTACCACCGCTCAGTCAGACTGCTCTATCAAATATCAAATCATAGACTTAATTGTAAAATAATCATCAAAAAAATACGAACCTTTGGTCATTAATATGGTCAAATCCGGAAACTATCATTTCAAAGACAAAACGTTTATTCTTTCAGAGAAATATGGAACCGTTCCGTATTTTATCAAATTGGTGGGAACCCTAAGTCTAAATATTGCTGTTACATGGCACAACCTTCAATGTTATGTCATAATTATGTACAAGTTCGCAACAAGCCAGGCGGCCCAAACTGTTGCATATACCCTGACTCTGCATGCAATGACCGCAAGATAAGTGACACAATTTCCCTAGTTAATATTGCCTGCAAACATGAATTTCTTTTAACTAAATATGCAGGGTTAAAAATATATACTTCTATTGATTTTAAGAAAGGCATTGATGTTCATGGTTAGGTACAATCATGCAACGATTGGGCTTTTTTCGCGAATGCGCTTTCGTTAAATCATCCCCCGTTTGGCGAAGTAGGCTGTGATTCGATGATAAATCAACAGGCACCGGATTGATTATATGCAACGCAGGACATGCCAGTTAACCTAGTAATATCATCAACCATGTGTAGTTATAACTAGTGATTATGTGAAGATTGATTGTTTTTTATAAGATAAGTTTAATGCTAGCTAGTAACTTACCTTGGCTCCTTGCTGCATTCGCGCAACAGATGGTCAGCCTACCATGCAGTTTCCTCATGGAATGCAATGTAATCGGCCATAATCGGCGTCCAACAATTCCGATTACTGATTGTTATGAAAACTTGAATCGGTTAATTGAAAATGTATTAAAAATGAAGCAATATACACAAACAAAACTGTAAAATAAATTCCTTACTATTTGACATGGAATGGAGTCCTATGAAGGCTATGAACTCTTCTGCGGTTCAGTAAGTGAGTATTTTCAGTCTTTCCTGTTCTAAGGCATCCTTGGTGTACAGTACACTGGGCTCCCGGCTCACTGATTCATAAGGCATACATAGAACGGAGTGTATTTTTGGGGGATAGGATCCTACCAATGAGGCAATGCTGAGGTTGATTTTATATTTAAACCCATAAATGTTTTACAGGATCCATATGACCTCGCGGAGAGTTCTCTCGCCAACTCTTTCCCTTCTCTCTTTTTCTCTCTCTGAAGCTGTGAACACCCCCCCCCCCTCCCTCCCTTATGTCCGCTTCCATTTCGTCCCTGGGGCCACTCAAGCATGGCTGAGTGTTTAAAAGTCAGTAGGGAAAGACATGCATGCTTGGCCTGGCAGTGGTTACAACTACTGGAGTAGCTTCTGACTGAGTCATGTGTATGAATACCCAACCTCTTCAGCTCCCTCCTACCTCACTGCCTCCCAACAATCCTGCTCTTCTTCTTTTCATCTTGTCTCTTTATACCTGTTCCCTGTGCCCTCTCATATTTTCCACGTCTCTCTGTCTCCATCTCTTGCTAAACAAAGCCAGTGATGTGCCTAGCTTGTGTGGGATAGACAGGAGAGAAAAAGACAGATGGAGACATAGAGAGAGAGAAACAGAAAGAGAGAGAGATAAAGAGAGAACGAGAGAGAGAAAGAGAGAGAGAGAGGTAGAGAGAGAGAGAGGTAGAGAGAGAGAGAGAGAGAGAGAGAGAGAGAGCTGGGCCAGCATCACATGGAGACTTGTGCCATGCATGGAGGGCTCTTCACTCTCCTCAGATTCCTGGGCCTGCCTCCCTTTCCCAGAATCCCTAATCTTCCTCGTTAACAACCTGCCAATATGACAGTCCTCATAAATAAACATGTGGCAGACAACCGGAGCATGCCCCTACCAACATGACAACCAAGCGTTCAATGTTCCAGAATGTTTGATGAGCCCAACACACATCTCTGTGGCATACCATCAACACAGCACCAGCCGATCCCCACAATGGCCTCCCCTCTCCTCTGTCTTCAACGTGTCACTGGCTAAAATTTGCATACAGGTGTATGATCTTTTTTCAATCATGGTGTGGTGTATCCTAGCTAATGAATGAAGCTATAACAACTGTTTCGGTGAAACAGCATGGCTTTCTGTCTGTTGGGGAGGGGAGCATCGAGAAATCAAAGCGAAGGTTTTGAGCAGAACAGCAGTGGAACATGGCAGCCCTCCCTTCCCCCTCTAATACAATCTGATTGTTGGAGCCAGACAGGTCCCGGGCCTCTGAAGGCAAGAAACTCCCTCAGCGCTGCTGCCAAGACGTGCTTGACTTGCCCCCACAGCTGCATCTCACATGGTCTCTCTCTCTCTATCTCTCCTTTTCTCTTACCCCCCCGCTCTTATGCTCTCTTACTCTCACCGCTTTCACACTCTCCTTCCTCTCTCACTCTTACTCCCTGCCACATGCATCTTGTGTGTGAGAGAGGGGCACTTTTGACAGGGTGACTCTTACGATGCTGTCTGCGTGGAGTCGTGTGTGTGTGGAGCTCGGGGCATCTGTTACTCCTGCGCCACATACAGAAGTGTACTGTAGCAAACTAGACAGCAGGGAGAAAGTATACGCCAGCCACCACCACTACCACTCCTCCACCCTCTCTCTCCCTGTCTCTCGCCCTCTCACATTCTCCTCGGCCTCCCTTCGCCACCAAGCACACACTTCATTGCGACATAGGAACACCTAATGCATTATTAAAAACACTTTTCCTAAAAGGCTGCTACCATATTATTCAGCTTTCACAGTGGCATGCCTGCATGGCTACTCTACATGTCCACCTCTAGCCCTTAGAATAAGCCCAGCAAGGTAACCCACTGGAAATAGAGAACATGTGCATTAATAGTAATGAACATGTATAGCGGCTGATACTGTTACATTGAGCTTTATCAAAATCCAAGGTCCTTTGAAGGCAATGTATAAAATAAAGTAGTCATGTCTAAATTATAAGGTAAATATTGTAACAAGTGCAAGTTTTACTATTGGCAACATGTCAACATGGATGGACTGGAAATCATTATAATGACTATTGCTCTTCGTTCCAAATTTGATCAACATCATAATTTATGGGTGAACAGAATATCATTTAGTATCATATCTAATATTAACCTTTACAAGTCCATGTGCGGACATTACCGCACTTGTTTTTAAAAATTCTGTGAAATTAAATTGGCGTACATGAATGGTTTGACAATACTATTATTATTATTACAAACAAACTCAAATGTAAAAATAAGTTAGTAGGCCCTGTATTAGAAATATAAATACTGTATAGCACCATCATGTATTTCAATAGTATGCCATAATATATATGATATGTGATAATGTTAACCAAACCCAACTGTATAAAATACATTATACTGGCTCTCAGTCTGCAGCTTCTTACTGATCATTATTATTTACCAAATCTAATCAAAGTCAAGTAAAGAGGATAAGCCTGGATTCGAAATGCACGGGTGATGCACGGACAGAAAGCTGCTCTGAATAAAACAACTACTCAAACATATCGTTAGGCGTATCAATAGACTACCCTGAATATAAGAAACTACCAAGCCTTTCCAAAGGATGCAGGATAGATTGTCGTGTATAAAAAAAAAACTTATATTTTGGTACCCTCACATTCTTTAGCCTACTAAAAAACGTGGGGATTCAGCAGGTGTATTGATAGGACAGGGCTGAACAGGGCATAACCATGAAGTATATTTCCTTTAAAACAACCCCCCAAAAAATGCAGAATAGACCGTATCTTTTTAGCGGCATTTCATGATATTGACTGGTAATACTAATACGGAATTGATCAATTCCACAAGGGGGCGCTTCCACAAATCACAAGTAGGCTTAGCTTTGCCAAAGGGGCACCGGAGTCAAGTAATTAATGTTTTCATTACATTATTTTAGGTATTAAATGAGTAATGAGCATGGACGCGTTCAACTTCATTCAGACTGCATTATGGCAAATTATACCAAATGTTCAAAGATATGACATAATCAACACTTCGATAAGAGCCTACTATAGGTGGGTTTCCAACTAAAGTTAGGCTACAATTCAGGAAGTATTGAAAGATGAGTCAGCTATTAAGACTACCTTCATACAGCATACAATGTTTTAACGAAGGTGGCCACAATTAAACGAGTTACTTTAATTGTACAACATGACTACAAAATAGACTTAGTTCAATAATAGCCTATGCGTACTTACATTTGTAGGTTTGCCTCAATTCACCGTGCACAGTCCAGTGTTCAACAAGTTCAGCACTGACCACAGGAACCCCTTTAAGATGCGCGTGTAAATCTTAATGTGATGAGTTCGGTAGAAACGGGATGCTAAAAGTTGATGACCCAAGAGTTAAAACAAGCTGAGTCTGGAGTGGAGGCAGCGATTGAATGGTCCCCCCGCGCGCACGTCAATCTTCCTGGAATCGCTGTGCAAGTGCAACATCTCTTTAGTGAAGAGACGGGATCAGAGGAGATTTTCTCCCACTTTAAAACAAATGACTGATCACTGTCTGGAGCTCTTAGAGCAGCACAATAACACAAATAGGTGAGTATTTTGACAGCAGCCTATGTCCCGCGCGCCGCTGGTCATGATTCTGCCAGGTGCAATTCCATTATTGCATTGTTGGAAGCAATGGAACAGTTTCCGCATCAGAAAAATAAAAAGAACACTATGAAAAAACTTTGAAACGCAAAGGCTCCTTTGTCTTTTATAAAACGTTCGTTTAATCTGTATCATTTCTTAGATCCACAGCCAAGACATTTGACTCCTGTGAGCGGATATACACTTATCTCTCTCTCTCTTAATCTCTCGCTATAGCCTACTCGTTACAGGCACTCAAAGGGAACATGAATCACAGCAATTAGCAGCGCTGCCGAGAATATCCTCCACTGTTCCGGCGTCACGCATCCCTCGCGCATTCCCCTACACTGCACTGCTAGGCAGGAAACTGCTCAGTGGAGATGGCGGGTAAGAGATAGCGCACTTAGAGAGTCCGTTAGATTAAACCGCTCACTCAGCCTCAATATTTCCCCCCCAGC
Source organism: Oncorhynchus kisutch (assembly GCF_002021735.2). Taxonomy (NCBI): domain Eukaryota; kingdom Metazoa; phylum Chordata; class Actinopteri; order Salmoniformes; family Salmonidae; genus Oncorhynchus; species Oncorhynchus kisutch. Next base: position 62,947,720 of record NC_034191.2, on the reverse strand, counting down.
GCAGTCCTCTTTCAGGACCAGTCTGAGACTCAATGGGGCGGATGTATCTAAACTTAGAGGACAAATGACAGATCACTGAGAACAGTGGTTCCCACTCTAACGGACGGAGCAGCGAGAGAGAGAGATATGAGAGATAAGCAATCTCTTCCAAATGCGAGCTAAAGTAGTGATTGCATCCCGTACCTCTACCAATATGCCTACATGTGTTCCGCAGGGTCCTAAAGGTAGCAAATAATTTTAATAACCTCAGTCATTAAACTATTTTAAATGTAGTTGTTTTGATGGTTTAGTTCAATGATATAGACTAACTGTTTCAATGCTATGTAAACATAGGCTAGAGTTTTGTCAGATTGCGCACAGAATATGCGCACTGGACGAAACATTGTGATGATGTTGGTAATTGACTTGGAGAGGCACACATATGGAAATGAAAATCAAACATTTAGGCTTTCCATGCCTAAGTATGGGGCTCCTGATCCCCCAAATCTGTCCCGGGTTAAATTAATGGGGGGTTTGAAAATATGAGTATAGAGGTCTGTCAAATATAGGCATGGGATGATGCGCAAAGCATGCACTCCACCCCATACATGACGTGCTCAAATTACAGCACACACATACCACGGCCACCCACCAAAAACCTTGATGAGTCAGTGTGAGTTGCTGGAAGTTTAGCAACGTCATTACACCTTGTGTAAGACTCCATCTGTTAGCTGTATTTTCACTGCAATTTACCGGACACTGGCAAGAGTCGAAACAAGTGATATCTACAGGGGATTGAGTCCGCAGCAATCTCTCACACCGTCAGGATATTAGCCTTGGGGAAGGCCCAGATTATATTAAAATTCGATCCATTCTGACAGTAAATCCTCCAGCGGTGGCGATGATCCGGAGGACAGAAAGAAACAATCAAGACCAGAGATGGAGAGAGAAAGAGAAAGCACTGAAATTATATCAATGACCCTGCTACTCCTGTTTTGACGTCTAGGACCGGTTTGGAATACAAATCTATTTCAATTCTTCTCCATTGAGTAGCAAAGGAGACCAGTCCCTATGGTTGACCTGTATAGAGGTATCATGTAGGAGTACAAATAGTCTGTTAGGCCTGTATGATTCACAAGTTTGAAAAAACATCCTTGGGGGACAGATGCTGACCTGTGGCCTGTGACTTGAGATTTCTGTAGAATGTCAATAGGCCTAGTTTTGCAATTATTGTGCTGGACAATAAACTCCCTTATTTACTCACATATTTCTATTGAAAATGTCAAACGTTGCAATTAAAATCGGTGCTGAAAGTTGGAAAGAAGTAGCACGGGGCCATATCTTAATAACCTAATGCTTTTGTTAGGATTGAAAATTGAAAATTGGAATTAAAAGTAATTTTTCCCTTAGTGTCTCGCTGCACCCCTGTTGATGTCGATATGTTGAAATGAATCAGTAGCGTTATTATCAGCGTTGTACAATTTATGAGGTGATGGAAGAATGAATCCTATATGTCGAAATCAGCTCCCCACACACAGCTCGCTCTATGAGCAGTGCAATACATACACCTATCAGACCTCTGTTAGATAGTGAGCCCTACAGTGAGGCATATGGCCTCAATTATCACACAGATATTCCCGAACAGCAAGTCCGCAACAACACCCTGGCAAGCTTTACACCACGCAGCAAACGCACAAATAAATCAAAGGTCTAGGACAACAATTAAGAAGATTACAAATGCATACAACTATGCCCACTGTACTTATAGATTTATATTAAAGCATTATTTAATGAATCGACTGTGCTCTATTTTTATCATAGTTATAAACTTTTCCTGTCAGCTGTCAGAAACCACTCTATCAAATCATAAGGCGTCTCATATAGCCGCGACCATCAACAAGTTTGTGCCCATCCCTCCAACATGCAGAAACCCAAACAAGTAGACCTTACCTTTTCTCTCAAAGGATCATTTCGTATCCTTGCGAAGAATAGCGAAGATCATGTAACACAGCGATATATTTCTTTTTTTAAACCTGGTCATCGTCGTTCACGCGGAGAGCAGAGACTTGCTGTGAAACGACTAGTTCTCCCCGTGGCTTCACCGGAATGGGGTGAGCAGAGGCACGGATGTCACTTCAGTGACAATGGCACTTCAGTTAGTGGAACAACAAGGCAAACACATGCAACGTCACACAGGGGTAAAGGGAAATAGTACTTTAAGTTCTACTTGAACCTTGTCTGAAAAGTTGTTGATGACAAAAATACAGTGGCTATGACTATTGAGCACGTCTTTCATTAGACTTGTAGAAGGAGCGGTTATAATACCGACACTCATGAGTAGTGCTGCAGCATACTGACATGTAGTAAATGATCTTGTCTACCGAGACACACGCATTTCAAGCATCTTTCAGTAGTGGAAACATCGTGTTTAATTGATATAAAATAATTTGTTATGGGTATACTTTAGTTTGCCTTTAATAGTCATATAATAAGTCATGCAATGTCACAACTATGTTTAGTAAATCATTTCAAGTGAAAAGATAAGGCTACAGAAAACAGATTGATAGTAGAAAATATCTAACACGTGACAATCACATGACGTTGTGGAAAGTATAACAACATTGCATCTGAGGGTCTGTCAGAGTCCTTTTTAGCAAACAAAGATGGAAGCCAGCCAGTCACATGGGCTATTTTTGCTTTGACATAACATAAAATGTATTTAAATTAAGCATCATCCCAATCCTAACATGGAGAACAATTATTATCAAATTGTGTTAGTGTAATTTACTCTGCTCAACATACATTACACGTGCACTTCAAAAGAAAAAGATCAGAGAAAGTATATAGCTCTATGTAGATGCGTCAACTGGGCACTGGCTTCAGCACCATAGACAGCTCCTCGCATGTTAACTGGGCAGCACTGCTCTTTTCTGGAGCTGGACAGCGTGTCACACCTTAACTGGGCAGCACCGCTCATTTAAGGTGGTGGACAGCTCCTTACATGACAAAGCAAAGTTGAATACTATAGGGATCATCTTCTCACAAATAGAATGCATTTAGCTTTTTAATAACTCACACCTCAATGCATGGAGAGGTATTTTGAATCTTAATATACCTTTCAGCACGTGGACAGATCCTCACGCGACCTGCCCAAGGGCAACTCATCTGACACGAACATACCATCACAAACCACACAATAACCAGCATTGGAATAAAACAGCCCATTTCATGCAACTCTCTTTTCCTGTAATGCCTAGTTTGTGTGTCCACTTAGCTACACCGATGACAGAATGGATAAAAATACAGATGTTGTAGACTGAATAACTTTCAAAAAGTACAATTGATCTCACTGCATCACCACAACTCTGAAGAAGAGAAGAAAGACAAATGTTAGTCTATTTTAAAAAATGCCTCAGGGTCAGTATACACTAACTAGGTGACCTGAACAGGAAGCATTTAAGGCCCTTACTTTAGTTATAGTCTTCCTTGGTCAGAGGACTTGTGGTCTTACAATAACTTCTCCTTCTACACAGGTTGTAATATCTAACAGCTATTAAACAATTACCTGTAAATCATCTCACTGACAGAGGGATAAAAATGGTACTTGAACTAGACATCAAATGTATTGTGGTCGGATGGATTGTAAAAACAAATTGTGATCCACTAGCCCCTTTCCTTCTTTGATTGAAAAGCTTCTGCACCATCTATGTTTACTATCCCCCGGCCCCCGCCCCCCCCCCCCCCCCTCCCCCATTCAGCACAGTGTTTTAAAATCTATGTCGAGGTTCGATAGTTGGCACTGCAATTGACACAGACCGGCAATCACGTGCCTCACGCTCCATTCTTTGTCATCCACCTCTGTCAGTGTGTGTGTGTATGTGTGCCTTTCTGTGGATGCTGTGCTGTCATATATTGGATGATGATTAGAAAATGGATGTCTACAGACATTTTTGCCCATCACTGTATTGGATTTTACCTTGGTTCAATGGAGTGTACTGTTGCCTTCATCTGGTCGGCAAGCAAGTGGAAGGCAGTGTGTGTATTTTTATTAATTATGAACCCCCATTAACTGCTGCCAAGGCAGCAGCTACTCTTCCTGGGGTCCAGAAAAATTAAGGCAGTTATACCATTTTCAAAACATTACAATACATTCACAACAGATTTCACAACACACGTTTTTCTTGAAAAACAAAACAAAAAAGACTGATCATCAGGAAGTGTTACAAGCACTGGAACAAAATAGGCCTTGGTTTGAGTCCCAGTCAAACATAAACCCTGGATTTGCTACATAGGTGTCAGCAGTGGGATCGTCAGGATACCATAATTTGTCAACTGTAAGCCCAGCAATAGTTCTATTACTACTTATTATATGTATTCTTATAAGATAACATTACGCCCATAACCTGGCTAAAGACCTTTCATCAATCTGTGTTCTACAGTCCTCTACTTATCCTGCATGGTGCTTTAAGCCCACAACTTAACTCCCCAAATTGAAATATCATAATAAGTCAAAAATAAGAAAAAAAGAAAAACTATACCTGAGAAGAATTACATAGGAGCGTAATCCATAAAGTTCATGATTGAAAAGGGATTAGAACCACACAGGCACCACACAGTTTGGTGGATTTGTACTTCACACACAGGCGAAACCCGTCTGCCTCGCCTCCTGCCGTAGGCTGATTGTGATTTGGCCATCCTGTTCGGGATTTACTTAACAGCACCAAACAACTCTGTCCCTGTTGTGATGTGTTGTGTCCGTTCATGCAGTCATGCCTCACTGCATTCAGTTGGATGCATTTCTAACACACACACACACACACACACACACACACACACACACACACACACACACACACACACACACACACACACACACACACACACACACACACACACACACAATTCCAGCTGAGGATTTGAATGTGAAGTCAGTCACATTCATGGGCTGGGGATAAACAGATAAATGGAAACACACCATAGTATTTGAACAGCTTTACTGTGTGCATCAATGTTTGTGTACAAAATAATTATTGAAACGTAGCCTTATCGTAAAGCAAAAATAATACAATGGAACAGTATAGGTGTGAGAGAAAGGTGTTCAGTAACTGTATAATAGAGATAATCCAGTAGAAAAATGTGTTCAGTAACTGTATAATAGACATAATCCTGTAGAAAAAGGTGTCAGTAACTGTATAATAGAGATAATCCTGTAGAAAAAGGTGTTCAGTAACTGTATAATAGAGATAATCCTGTAGGAAAAGGTGTTCAGTAACTGTATAACAGAGATAATTCAGTAGAAAAAGGTGTTCAGTAACTGTATAATAGAGATAATCCTGTAGAAAAAGGAGTTCAGTAACTGTATAATAGAGATAATCCTGTAGAAAAAGGTGTTCAGTAACTGTATAATAGAGATAATCCAGTAGAAAAAGGTGTTCAGTAACTGTATAATAGAGATAATCCTGTAGAAAAAGGTGTTCAGTAACTGTATAATAGAGATAATCCTGTAGAAAAAGGAAGAGTGATGGAGTGATTGAAACCTAGCCTTATTACACTATTTAAAAGAATAGACAATAAAAGAAGGGCAGTTGTGTCGGTGTGAGAGAAAAAAGGTGTAGGCTAAATGCATGATAGAGATTAGTGGTACAAGGTAGTTTGTAATATCCCTGTCTATAAAAAGGCTTACATCCAGGGCTGCTAATGATAATGATGACAGATGATTTCTCCAGGGCTGTAGGGAGACTAACGCACAGCTCAGGGAAATGCTCTTCTAAATTACGTTTTTGTAAATAACATGTTTCCAATTTGTCAAAATATTGGTTACGATAACTGGCTGGTGGACAATGATTCCTATTGGTTTATATATTGTAGGCCATTAGCATACCAGGCACAAATAGGAGATGGTGATCAGGGGCCCATTCCAAATGGCACCCTGTTCTCTATATAGTGCCCTACTTTGGCCAGGGCCCATAGGGCTCTGACCAAAAGAACTGCATTGTATAGGGAGCCATTTGGGAAAGGGGGGTACCTAGTCAGTAGTCCAGCAATGTATTCAACTGAAATGTGTCTTCCGCATTTCACCCAACCCCTCTGAATCAGAGAGGTGTGGGGGTCTGCCTTAATCGACATCCACGTCTTCGGCGCCCGGGGAACAGTGGGTTAACTGCCTTGCTCCGGGGCAAGGCAGAACGACAGATTTGTACCTTGTTAGCTCGGGGATTTGATCCAGCAACCTTGCGGTTACTGGCCCAACGCTCTAACCACTTTGGACACAGACCAGTTCGTTCTAATGTGAATCCAGTCAGGGATGTTGTATCGGGCTAAAATGATCCCTCATAGACACATAGGCCTACGATGAAATTCATTAACTCTAAAACAATGCATACAATATAGATAATCTTCTCACATATAGAATGCATTTAGCTTTTTAATAACACATACCTCGGTCCATGGAGAGGCTTTTTCAATCTTAATCTATCTCTCTTTCTCAGCTGTTTCACACTTTCCTAGCACCCTCCTTCCTCCACAGTCTGTGGAGTTATAATGGGGAATGTAACATAATGTCAAATGTTCATTTCATAGTACTTCTACTGACTCACATTGTTCTCTCATAACAGTGGTTATCCTCATCAGCTGCTGTCAGACGAGCCTTTGTGTTTCTCAGACTGCAGAAGACATAGTAACAGAGACAGAGGACCAAGGACCTTTGGAAAGACTAGTTGTTGCATACCCATAAGCTCTAACATAGTGGATTCTCCTCTCACACATCCCCACTATAACAAGGCCAGGATGTGTTAGAATGAGTAGAGCGTTGAGCAGAGAAGAGTGACTGTGCATGCTGCAGTTTGATACGGAGTTCAGGAGCATCTGGAAGCTAATACTGCACTTAACATTTCCAATATCTGTGTTCCTGCCTTTAGTCTGTCTACTAGGCACTGGCAGGTTAGAAGACACCTGTGGCAACTAAGTGAATTTGAGAAAAAATGTTGCTGTGAAGTCACATTTAACTATGAGAGTCAATAAAGACTACCAAATAACAGCCTACCTGTATATTCTATTTTTCTTATTAAAATGTTACCTGTTCCATGCACTTCCTGTCTCACACCGCATAGTATCATAAAGAGAAAAGCAGGTTTGCCATACTTTTAACATGTACATTATTCTATCAGACATGATCACCTTACTGTAAGCTAATGGTTAGAGTCCGACTGGAATGAAAACGTAAATGCCAGAGAATGCTAGACATTTGTCCTCACCTGAGCTGCATAGCAGTCTTGTTAGGGTAATATACATCAGGGAGGCCTAGAGAGTTTTTCAAAGTAGCCTTCAGTGAATGAGTGGGTGAATCTATTAAACTAGTTATGGACAACCATTTTAATAACAATCAGGTAAAATGTGACATCAGATTCAGTTCAATGGGTTCAAGCCTATGGAAATGTGTACACAATAAAATAGACTAGGGCCAGTGACCTGTAGATATATATTTTTTTAAACACAAACAGTTAATCGGTCTGGTATCTAGCCTATCTATACAGTACATGGAGTGAACAGACAAGAAATCAATATTGATCATCTTTGTCAGTGAGCCAATGGTGGATCCACAGATTATGATTTCTGAAATAGCCCTTAACTTATAAAAATATACAGTGGGGAGAACAAGTATTTGATACACTGCCGATTTTGCAGGTTTTCCTACTTACAACGCATGTAGAGGTCTGTAATTTTTAGCATAGGTACACTTCAACTGTGAGAGATGGAATCTAAAAAAAAAAAAAAAAAAAAAAAAAAAAATCCAGAAAATCACATTGTATGATTTTTAAGTAATTCATCTGCATTTTATTGCATGACATAAGTATTTGATTACCTACCAACCAGTAAGAATTCCGGCTCTCACAGACCTGTTAGTTTTTCTTTAAGAATCCCTCCTGTTCTCCACTCCTTGCCTGTATTAACTGCACCTGTTTGAACTCGTTACCTGTATAAAAGACACCTGCCCACACACTCAATCAAACAGACTCCGACCTCTCCACAATTGCCAAGACCAGAGATCTGTGTAAGGACATCAGGGATAAAATTGTAGACCTGCACAAGGCTGGGATGGGCTACAGAACAATAGGCAAGCAGCTTGGTGAGAAGGCAACAACTGTTGACGCAATTATTAGAAAATGGAAGAAGTTCAAGATGGCGGTCAATCACCCTCGGTCTGGGGCTCCATGCAAGATCTCACCTCGTGGGGCATCAATGATCATGAGGAAGGTGAGGGATCAGCCCAGAACTACACGGGAGGACCTGGTCAATGACCTGAAGAGAGCTGGGACCACAGTCTCAAAGAAAACCATTAGTATCACACTACGCCGTCATGGATTAAAATCCTGCAGCGCACGCAAGGTCCCCCTGCTCAAGCCAGTGCATGTCCAGGCTTGTCTGAAGTTTGCTAATGACCATCTGGATGATCCAGAGGAGGAATGGGAGAAGGTCATGTGGTCTGATGAGCTTTTTGGTCTAAACTCCACTCGCTGTGTTTGGAGGAAGAAGGATGAGTACAACCCCAAGAACAACATCCCAACCGTGAAGCATGGAGGTGGAAACATCATTCTTTGGGGATGCTTTTCTGCAAAGGGGACAGGACGACTGCACCGTATTGAGGGGAGGATGGATGGGGCCATGTATCACGAGATCTTGGCCAACAACCTCCTTCCCTCAGTAAGAGCATTGAAGATGGGTTGTGGCTGGGTCTTCCAGCATGACAATGACCCGAAACACACAGCCAGGGCAACTAAGGAGTGGCTCCGTAAGAAGCATCTTAAGGTCCTGGAGTGGCCTAGCCAGTCTCCAGACCTGAACCCAATAGAAAATATTTGGAGGGAGCTGAAAGTCCGTATTGCACAGCGACAGCCCCGAAACCTGAAGGATCTGGAGAAGGTCTGTATGGAGGAGTGGGCCAAAATCCCTGCTGCATTGTGTGCAAACCTGGTCAATAACTACAGGAAACGTATGACCTCTGTAATTGCAAACAAAGGTTTCTGTACCAAATATTAACTTCTGCTTTTCTGATGTATCAAATACTTATGGCATGCAATAAAATGCAAATTAATTACTTAAAAATCATACACTGTGATTTTCTGGATTTTTGTTTTAGATTCCGTCTCTCACAGTTGAAGTGTACCTATGATAAAAATTACAGACCTCTACATGCTTTAGAAGTAGGAAAACCAGCAAAATCAGCAGTGTATCAAATACTTGTTCTCCATACTGTATATTGCCCTGACCTTGTTACCTTGCTTCTACTGTAAGACCCACTCATAGTGTAAGCAAAAAAATGTTTTTTTTCCCCATATAAATATGAGAAAAGTGAGTTGCATACCATTTCAATTGAGAGCTTATTTGTTAAATGTATTTATTTAATTCCATCCACTTAAGTATTTAATTCAGATCAATTATCACAACACTTTGGCTCTCCTTCACAAGTTCAAAGACATCAGGAAACTCTGTAGCATAAACTACACAACAATAGTGGGATTCTTTCCATCATTACAACTTAGGCCTTGGCCAACAATTAATTGCCAAGTGTCCCTCTGCTGTTAAGCCAGGTTAATGTAAGGTTGACACTGCTTAAACTGTCAAAGATTAGGTCTAAACATTATTGTTGAGCCTCTCCTGAATAACCATCAGGGATGGAAAAGGTCTTGGACTGTTTTTTGAGTTCTCCTATAGTGTAGTCCACATGGATGCATATATGTCTGGAACTGTCCTCTGAGGGAGACATGTTGACCTCGCCCACCACTGTGGTGTCCTGCCTCACATCGACTGGTTCATCCAGATACAACACTGCCTGCTTCCAGTGCGTCTCCGGTTTGAACGGAGATGTGGAGAGAACCAGGGGCTTCTCCTCGCCACCGGGAAAGGTCACCGTGAACCACACGCAGAGCGCGTTCACAGCAGACGAACCGAAACACTCGCACTTGAATGCCCCCTTCACGGATTTCAGCTGCTCCGTGGTAACCGAGTACAGATCCAACTCGGCGAACTTGGAGGGGTGGGAGAGCACGTCCTCTACCGTCACCAAGTTCACGGTGATGTCATTGCTCATGATGCATTTCCTGGCGAAGTCAGACATGCACGACATGTCCACGTCGTACTGGTCCTTCACAGTTGACCAGAAACTTAGCCGGTCCTCCACCACGAAGTCATTGATGGGTGCAATGTACAGTTCGGCCTTGGAAGGCAAAATAAGGCCGCCGGCTTTAAGCCATTTGTCGCGGGCGAAGAGGACAGAATTCAGCATAGATTCGTGAAGCAGCGCGTACCCCATCCACTCGCTTACTATCACGTCCACCTGCTCCGGCAAATCGATTGTCTCCAGAGTCCCTTTAATCACATCGATTATGTCTTCCATCTTGTTGTGTTTAACGATTTTAACAGCTTGATCAGCGATTGAACTAGCCTCCACCGCGTAAACTTTCCTGGCCCCGGCTTGGGCGCAAAATATGCTTAGAACGCCGGTTCCTGCCCCGACATCCAACACTACTTTCCCTTGGATCAAACTGCTGTTCCTCAGTATCCCTGTCCTGTACGTGTTCGTCCGGACAGTGTCTGCAATCATTTCCTCGTGAATGGTAACATCAGAATAGCTGTCAAAGTACAGGTTATCCTGCACATTTTTGTCTAATTTCCTTTTCTTTGTGAAGTGGGACATTTCGCTTGCCCTCAGATTCTTGTTATCACGTTGGAACGTCAGTGCATTATACTTCCGGAAAGAGGAAACGGGTTGCACCTTGGTCTTTGTCGTTTTAGAAGCAGTCGAATTCGTAGATTTGCTAGCTATTTGTTTTTAAAGAACTACATTTCCCAGAAGTAAAAAGCGAACCATCAAATGACAGTGGTCGCAATGCGTTGTTTGATGCCGCGTTCAAACCATCTGTGAGCTCAGAACTCGGAAACTCTGACTTCAATGCGTTCAAAACAACTGGGAACTCGGAAAAAAAACAAGCTCCGACTGGGAAACGGTCATCCAACTCAGAATTTCAACTCGGGCATCTTTCTGGAGCTCCAACTTTCCGACCTGAAGATCACTGACGTCATGATTGGGCGCTCGTATTTTTCCGATGTCCCAGTTGATTTGAACGCGGCATCATTCACCGATTGATCAGTGGATGACATGAGTAGCAGGACATCAAATATCATCTTGAAGAATAGTGACAAAGCTGTTTGATCATGAAAAATATGTAACTACTGAATGTGCACAACCACAACCATCCATATCAAATGCAGCATTAAAGAAAACTATCATCCCCATTTCCCTCACTCCTCATCATCTTATATCTTATGGTGCTTTCAAGAAAACTGCGAACTTGGAAAAATAAGAGGTCAAATAATGACGTCAGTGGTCTTGAAGTCGGAAGTCGGAGAGACCCATGCTCCCAAAGAGGCCCATGCTCCCAAGTTGGAATTCCAAGTTGGCAGACCTTTCAAAATGATTTTTCCCAGTTTGAGCTTGTTTTTTCCCCATGTTTCCAATTTTCTTAAATGCACTGTGCAAGTTCGAGTTCCGAGTTCCCAGATATTTTGAACAAGGCATTATGGTGCCTTATAAAAGAAAAACAATACACATTTTGTGAAATTACGATGCAGTGGGCTCCTGATGGAGCCCACATGTGCTCCATCAGGACATGCTTTGCTGTGGGGAAGGCCAATTATAGGCTAAAGCATGTCCACAAATAGTTCTAAGCTCTCCACCCTGAAAATGATGGCAGGTAGAACACATGTTTATGGCACTGTTCTCCTCTTCCAGTGAATCCTCTGTGACTTTCCCAGGTCCTTCCAGATATCCTTGGCTAGCGCTAGTTGGAGAATTAGCAGGAGCTGTATTCCATTTCACTAAGATGAAGAGGAGAGAGCTGCCAGGTTGTTGGGTTTTCCAGGATTCCTTTCAAATGAATACTTATGACAATGCAATGAAAAATGTGAATTTATTTTACATATCAGCTAACCACATCATATGTTATAGCAATCTGGTACCCGACGGTACAGTTGATGACGTGGCATGCAACCATTGGTTTGAACATGCAACGTCTGAGCAGGGGGACGTAACCAGTGTGTCTATCTGGCCTCCCCTCCCCTCACAGTTGCAGGTAGCCCCCCCCCCCCCCCCCCCCCCCCCCCCTGCACACACACATACACAGGTAGCCTGGCTGGTCCCATGCCAGGGCCAATCAGAACCTCACCACATCCCCCAATATGATGGATGACATGAATTCCCTTTAACCTTAACAAAATGACAACACGTCATCATCGCCTGTCTCTCTAGAGACAGAGGAGTAGCTACAAAGCAGCTTTTGGTCTGACAAGCTCTACTTTTTTCTTCACCTTCGGTTTGCCTGCATGTGCTGCTTCTCTTGTTTGTGATGAAGTCACCTTGTACAGTTCCTATCATGGGTAGCAGTGTTGTCTATCTTGCTTTCTTCCTGCTCACTCTCTCTCTCACAGACACACACACTAAGATAACACACGTGTTTGCATAAAATCACCCTTGTTATATCATGTAATTTCCCAATCTCAAATGATTGGAGGATTAAAAAAAACAAGTTTGCTCAGATGTGAGCACCTTATCTCCTTTAATTAAAGTTTTCTATCGCTGTTTGCTGATCTAAACCACGGGCTCACTGGAGTCTGATTGGTGAGTCTGATGGACTGCCAGGAGGGAAGGCATTGTGTTCACTGGGCCTGAAACATGTTGGAAAATTTCAGAGATGTTAAAGCAGGGAGATGGGAGAGAAAAGCAAGGGAGCTGATGGTTGGTCAACCATGAGTACAGCTAGAGAAAACCAAATCACTTTGGAAAAATCGATAACCTACCCGCCCAAAGCTGATCTTTATTTTCTTCTTCTTTTCAAGCTCAATAAGTTGTTTGTGAAGGACTCGTTACATCATGCTGAGACAGACTGCAAGAAGGAAGAAGAGGACTGAGTGTGTGAGTATATCTGGTTTGTGTGTATGTACAGTCTGCTGGAGTTGTGGTGATGACCATGTACAGCCCATGCCTGTATTTAGATGTCACTGTGTATGTGTTTTCTGTTTGGCATGTGTGTTTTGAGAGAAAGAGAGGCAGGTGTGAAGGTTCTGACTTCTGAGTTTCAGAATATAAAAACAGGGAGGGAGAGACAGACAGAGAGAGAATGAGACAGACAGACAGAAAGAAAGAGAGACAGAGAGAGAGAGAGAGAGAGAGAGAGAGAGAGAGAGAGAGAGAGAAAGGTAGCAAGAGTGAGCAGGCTCTTTGTACTGGAAAACAGGATGTGGTGCTTCTTTTTGGGCAGCTGCTGTCAGTCTGTACAGTCCCCTAGGAGTAGCCTGACTGCTGCCAGCATGACCAGACCTGTCACCTGCCTTAGCACTAGCCACACACACACAGACATACAGGAATGAATGCACACACACACACACACACACACACACACACACACACACACACACACACACACACACACACACACACACACACACACACACACACACACACACACACACACACACACACACACACACACACACACACGCACATACACACACAGGTCCAGTGTCCTAGCAATCAGTCTCAGTGTCATGATCCCCCATTCCAGAAGACTAGCATGCTGAGTAACAGACACTTGGATGCAATGGCTGACTATCGATCATTTCCAGGGATCAATAGGAGAGTACTTTGATATTTAACTTTCATAGAACGGGGTTACATAAGCGAACAGTGGTCTGTCATAAAACAGCTTCTCCTTTTAAACAAAACATTGATTATTCTTTTCAATTGTTCTCTCTGTTTCAATGACAAACACAGTTCTCACACACAAACCATGTTTTTTTTCTGTGTAGGATCTGAAACAGAGGAGAAAGCATGTCTAAAACCATGGGAAACACATACACACAAGCACAATAATCAGAGATATTATCAAGCGCAAATATATCGAATTTGTCTTGCAGCAGTTTGGATGAGGAGTATTGGAGGTTGTGGAAGCGCTTTCTATAAGCCCTCCTCCATCATCATCCCCTGCCCCTCCTATCCCACCCACCCTCCCCCTCCCTCCCGCATTCACCCTCCCGCTCCCACTCATTCTCTTGACCAGTTGCTGTGACAGGATCTTGGCCCGTCAATCATGGCCCCATGAATCAATTCAATAATTACATCCCCTTTCCCCGAAGACCTGCTTCCCCTCCTTCCTCGTGTCAGTTACATTAGACTGCAATTAGATTAAATTACTAAGTACAACCTGCAAATATGACAGACACCATGGAGGCAGGGAGAGAGAGATGCTGACTGCATCACAATTCCTCCTCAGTATAATTTGTATCTAGACTACAATTGGAAATATGCATGATTATTCACGGACACTATTAGACATCTCACATCTTGTCCTTTTTTCATATTCAATCAACATGCTTGTACATTGTTGTAATATATGCATTGCAACTATGTTCTCCCAGGTTTCCAGATGAATCATGTTGTGTTCTACTGTATGTTGTGTGTATGTTAGTCATTGAAATTCAATTCCAATAACGTTTATATCCTCTTAAGGGAACTTCATGTGTGGTGACAGATTGGTGCATACAAGACACATAACAACACAGACGACAACAACATGTACAGTCATGTTTCAGTCTTTTGATACAACATGTGCAGAAGCCTTGTGTGAAGCCGTCCACGCTTCCCGTCCGCCTCCATATCACTTAACCACTTAACCACCAAGTCAAGTGAAGACAACACTGCTTATTAATCAAAGATCCTGTAAAAGAAAAGGTTGATCAGGTTTTAAGTGCTCCAAACGGACTGTAGCGAACAGATCATGAAGGTGCACTTAAAGAGAAGTGCTTAGTGCTCTGAGTTGTTGAAACAGAAATAGCCACAGATGGTTTGAATAATTGCCCTGAGCTTAGGTTTTTAAACGATAGACATGCAATATGGTATAGACCAGTGGAGGCTCCTCAGAGGAGGAATGGGAGGACCATCCTCCTCAGTGAATTTCATAAAAATTAAAATTGTAAAACATTAAAAAAGTTATCCTTTTTAGATAAAACTACACAAAGTATAATCACGTCACCAAATAATTTATTAAAACAAACTACTTTGCAAGAAATGTCTACAGTACACTAAACAAAACTCTGTAGGGTAGCACCATGGTGAATCCGGAGGACAGCTAGCTTCCGTCCTTCTCTGGGTACATTGACTTCAATACAAAACCCAGGAGGCTCATGGTTCTCACCCCCTTCCATAGACTTACACAGTAAGTCCAATCAGAGCTCTTGCAGCATGAACTGACATGTTGTCCACCCAATTAAAGGATCAGAGAATGAATCTAGTAGTGAAAGCATAAGCTACAGCTAGCTATCACTGCAGTGTATAACATGTGGTCAGTAGTTTACATCAAGAGAGAGAAAGACAATAGTTAAACAGTTTTTAACAAATTAATTCTTCCAAAATAAAGGAGAAGCAAGAGAGAAATCGAGAGATATTTTGTCTTTTATTTTTTTCAGTTTCAGTTTAGCCCACAAAAACTCTGCTCAAACAGATGGCTGCTGTGTTAGCTAGCTGGCTATGAGTGCTAAACTGCTTACTGATTGTACTTTGTAATGTTACTGCATGATTGTAGAGGGTTCACTAACTTGTTAGTTCTATTAGCTATGTTGATGTTACTTTAGCTAATATAGTGACAATTATGTAGGCTGTGTGTAGCGTTTATGATATGGTTTGGCATGGAAAGTTTTTTTTGCCTGGTCATATACAGCTGATGTGTTGTGCATTGAAGTCCACAAGGTGAGAGGAAGAGAGTGTACAGATGCGTGTAGGAATAAAACGTGGCTGCTATGAAAGTGAACTGGGTTTTGACTCATCATACCAAAGGATGCTCGTGTTTCTTGGCCCAAGCAAGTCTATTCTTCTTATTGGCGTCCTTTAGTAGTGGTTTCTTTGCAACAATTCGACCATGAATGGCCGATTCAAGAGGTCTCCTCTGAACAGTTGATGCTACTTGAACTCTGTGAAGCATTTATTTGGGCTGCAATTTCTGAGGCTGGTAACTCTAATGAACTTATCATCTGTAGCAGAGGTAACTCTTCCTTTCCTGTGGCGGTCCTCATGAGAGCCAGTTTCATCATAGTGCTTGATGGTTTTTGCGACTGCAGTTGAAGCAACGTTCAAAGTTCTTTAATTCTTCCGAATGGACTGACCGTCATGTCTTAAAGTAATGCCGGACTGTAGTTTCTCTTTGCTGATTTGAACTGTTCTTGCCATAATATGGACTTAGTCTTTTACCAAATAGGGCTATCTTCTACCTTTCCACAACACAATTGATTGGCTGAAATGCATTAAGAAGGAAAGAAATTCCACAACTTAACATTTAACAAGGCACACCTGTTAATTGAAATGCATTCCAGGTACTACCTCATGAATCTGGTTGAGAGAATGCCAAGAGTGTGCAAAGCTGTCATCACGGCAAAGGGTGGCTACTTGAAGAATCTCAAATGTAAATATATTTAGATTTGTTTAACACTTTTTTGGTTACTACATGATTCATTATGTGTTATTTCACAGTTTTGATGTCTTATTCTACAATGTAGAAAATAGTCAAACTAAAGAAAAACCCTTGAATGAGTAGGTGAGTCCAAACTTTTGACTGTTACAGTACATTTTAAACAGAGTCTCAGTGTCACTCTGTTAATGTTGAAATGCCCTTTAGTTTTTAAACTATGGCACGTGACATGGTTCAATGCACCAATAAATCAGCACACTCGACTTTTTCAGTTTTTCCAATTGGTGGCGTCTCGAAGGTAAAATTAAGATTATGTATACCGTGCTAATGAAGATATAAAAAAGAGTAACAGAGCACCATGTACAATAGTCCCAGTCGTTATTAAATAGAACTTTGCGTCTTGTGGTTACCTAGGTTACCCCATTGGCTCACAGCAAATACTTCACCTTTTTCAAACACCATTTTCTTGTTGTCTGTTGTTTTAGTAAATTACAAAACTACATTTAAGAAAAGTACATGTCTAAAGATGACTTTTCAACAGTGCCTGCTCCCGAGTGTTCTCACCTTAGAAAAACACAATGTTGTAGGGCTTCCCTCATGCCCCTTTTCATGTCGATGCTAGCAACCACATGAGTGAGTGCTAGCGAGCTACCGACCGGAACATTAACCTAGCCAAGACCAAGAACACAAACAAACGGACTAACGTTATACAGCAACAAGTACTCAGTGGAGTTACAAACTATACTAAACAAGTTAAATATCTTACATGTGATTAAATGTTTTCCACACACATAGCTACTGTATGTTTTGCCTACTTGGACACCGGGTCCACACATTTCCCACTCTCCCACGCTGAATATTCTGTAGCTACAGGGCTCTTATTGCAGGCGCTATTGTACGGCAAACTTTCTCAAACGAGGCATTTGTGGTAAATGCATGGGGTCTGCAAGTTTATATGAACCTCAGCTATTCTGAGTTGCATCTGATTTTCTGTTATTTGTACATTGCATAAGCATAATTGATAGGACCATAGGACACACCCTGAAGCATAGATACATGCATATTCAAGTCACATGTTATAATATTACCAGGTGTGCAGGACAGGCTATGTGTGGACACTAGGCGCACAGCAGTCCATGTGTGGACACCACATGGAAATGGCCAATTAGCATGCAGGTGATAATTGGAAGGATAGCAGACATCTGGCTTATTGACGGTAGAGCCTGTTTTGTTTAAAAACTCAGATAGGGCACTATTCATTCAAGATCATCTGAGGTCAAGGAATGGAATTATATAGACAGACATCCTTTCCCTAACAATGTTTATACAATATATTGAATGTATAAAGCTATGCAATTATGGGCAGTATCTTCTGAACAGCAAACATAAGCCTATAAGGAGAACGTTATGGCTGTGTAAGGGAGGCGAAGTCAGGTGCAGGAGAGCAGAGTAGAGTAAACAGGCACACTTTTATTCCGGTCCAAAAATAGGCACAAAATGACATCTAAGTGCCCAAAAACACGGAACAATAAACAAAGGTATACCGTGTGAACATACACCATTAACAATAAACAATTACACACAAAAACATGGAGGGGAACGGAGGACTAAATACATGTAGTGTGATTATGGAATGAAAATGAGGTGTGTATGAAACAAGACAAAACAAATGGACATATGAAAAATGGAGCGGCGATGGCTAGAAAGCCGGTGACGTCGAACAAGGAGAGGAGCTGACTTCGGTGGAAGTCGTGACAGAGAACTGCAGGGTACAATATGAAAACACGAATCTGGAAATTCAGCCTTTTCAATATCTACTGTAACTGTTTAGAGTGCACATACAATCTAACGTCACAGTATTCATTTAAATAACAAACATAAGCAGTGTTTCTATCCTCTCAATAAAAAGGCCGGACTGGGAGCAGCTCCGAGGAGATGAGCTCCTTTAGGTTTCTCCTCAACACTGACCTTGGTTAGTTATGAAAATCAAAATCAATGCTTTTCAGTCTGAGACGTGGGTGGCAGTGGCAGCATTACCAATGTGTTCAGTTCTCTCTCTCTCTCTCTCTCTGCTGTGAATACAGTAAGTCGTTCTGTCTCTGTGTCTCCCAGGTGCAGACTAGACTAGTGAAGGCCGTTATGAGGAAACTCTGAAGTGTCAATCATGTCTGGAGTGGAGTGGGCCTTGCTGTCTGAAAAGACTGAGACCATATTCAAACTATTGGTCCAGACTCGTGATGGAATGAAAGAAAATAGCAATATGGCTAAAGACACCTACGGGGGATGGAGGGAGGGAGAGAGGGAGAGAGAGAGAGAGAGAGCATGTGTGTGCATGTCTCTCTGTCTGTGTTGCCGTGTGTGCTTTAATCTGTGCATGTGTCTGTGTGTGAGAGAAAGCATGATTAAAATAACATCCTAAATCCATCATTATCATACCTGGTGTGTCATTTGGCTCAATTAAAGCAGCAAGTCTAAGTTGACATGGATATGTAGCAGATCCACCTCCTTATGGTGCTGGAAACAAAGCAGTTCCTGGAATGATATTGGTGCATTTTTGGGCTAAAAGTGCAGTGGTGTTCTAGACTTCCTCCTACTGTCTGTCAACTGTGGCAGGCGGGCTAGACGTTTAGCTGTACAGTATTGCTCTCTCTCATCCTTTTAGAAAAATCCATTCTGGTACATTAGCACAACGTCTAATTGGTAGGCACTGTGTGTCTAATTGCATGCATTGATTTGTCCACAAACCTCCTCCACTTGAAATTACATTTAAAAAAAGGGAGGACTTTAAATTAGATTAAACTAAAATGAAAGCGTTAATTTCATGTTCAGCTGAATTTCATATGGTTTTGATGCAAAGATAGGATTTGAAACAGCAGTCCTTTCATAACTTGAAGTGATGAATGCAGTAACATTTCATTGCATTTGAACTCTGCATTCCTATTGAAATTCTGTTCAGGCCTTTGCACGGTGGCATGTGCCAATAGTAACCTCCTCAGTCTTTCACTACAGCCTATTCAGTACGCTGTTCGATACCATTGGAACCAGACTCGCATTAGAGCTCCATTTCACCTCAATGATATGAATTTATGAATTCTCGGCTATCTCTCGTGTTTTCTTATCAAGCGTACATTTATTTTCTTACACTCCCAGGCTTGCATGTTTTTACCTAGAATGCATCGCTCCATACATCTGTTTGACCAGATGGGACAGAAATGCACACTCTTGGGCAATTCTGTCCTTGATTACATGGATGCCTATGTAAGCAGTGTTTTTCTTTATGAGAGCGAGCGACGTGGTGACATCAAAGCAGATTCTAAAACACAGGAGGGTTGTGGTTGATTTGCCGGTGAACACCGTCTGGAGGAGGACTGCATGTCTTTGACAGGAAGTAATCAGGTATTCTTTAGGTATGCAAGACATGTTGACTGTTAATAGACTGTTCAATTATTAATTAACACCTTTTTTCTCCTTCTCTTTAATAATTCATGATAGTCGCACACACACTTCTGTAGCCTATGTTAGCAACGTGCATCTGTTGATTCATGTTCCCTTGGTACATTTCATAAATGTTTCCAAATAGCGATAAATACATACCTTCTCACAGACTTGGCTAAGTTGTGCTGCAGAGAATAGTTGGTTTTGAAGTATTTTTTTGCACAGTTCAGTTCTGTTTTGAACAACACAGAGTTAGGCTCAATCCCAATTCCCCCCCCTACCCTAAACCATAACCCTGACCTTAACCCCTACCCCTAACCTTATCCTAACCTTAACCATAACACTTACCTAACCATTTTAAATGTAAACTTCAATGGGGTAGGATCCTTCATAAATGGGCAGTTGCCCTTTTGTATGAATTGTCTTTTTTTTTGTTTCATGTTTTAGGGACTCCGGAGAAAACCAGCAAACCAGCCTGTCATCTTGTGTAACCCAGTGGATGTAAATAATCTAGTTAAAGAAATAACTGCAAATGAAATGTACAAATTTGTTAGCTTGCCTCGCTGTTTACGTCATTCACTTGTCATTGTTCTTTATTGTAGGATTGTTAACGTTAACAATTGAATATATTTGCAGTGCGTAGTAACGTAGCTAACTATTTTCTTGCTTATTGTGAAGTGGAGGATAAAAAGACGTGTATGCTATGGATGTGTAGCTATGTAGCCAATCTGTCACGCCCTGGTCTTAGTATTGTGTGTTTAATTATTTATTTGGTCAGGCCAGGGTGTGACATGGGTTTATTTTGTGTTGTGTTTTGGTATTGGGGTTTTTAGTGGTATTGGGATTGTGGCTGAGTAGGGGTGTCTAGCATAGTCTATGGCTGCCTGAGGCGGTTCTCAATCAGAGTCAGGTGATTCTCGTTGTCTCTGATTGGGAACCATATTTAGGTAGCCTGGGTTTCACTGTGTGTTTTGTGGGTGATTGTTCCTGTCTCTGTGTTAGTTGTCACCAGACAGGCTGTATAGGTTTTCACATTTCCGTTTTGTATTTGTTCGTATTCGTTTTCATTAAACATGTATCGAACTAACCACGCTGCATTTTGGTCCGACTCTCCTTCGACGGAAGAAAGCCGTAACACAATCTGTGTATGGACCCTAAAACATTTGGTATACATTTGAATTCAGAGCAGTGATTTTAATTGTTCTACAATGCTTCCACTGGTTAATCATTAATCCCTAAGAAATTGCAGAAAGTGACTGAGTGAAGGAAATACAACAAACTGTCAAACTGCTATTATGGAATGAAAGCCCTGTTCTAGTACTACTCCACATTGAACCTCAGCCAGAGGCCGGGTACATTACAGACACATTATTGTTTTGCTGTTCTCATTTGTTGCTCAGTACAGGCATTGTGAAAAACACAAGGCTCATCGTCAATGAATTGCGTGGTAGTCTGTCTATCCATTGGTGGCTTCTGATGTGCACGAGTGATGTGGTGATGTCCCTTACCCCAGGGTTATTTATCTCTCCCTACCACTAGTTGCTCTGTTTTTGGGTGCCACTCCCCCACCAAGGGACACTCGAAAATGAAGGGGAGGGATAAGGGGGGGGAGTATTGGGATTGAGACAGTGTGGGAAAAAAACTCACACTCTCAAAGACAAAAAAAGTCCAACAAGACAGGCAATTTTGTCTGTGAAGTTCTGAAACCCTACATCCATAGCGTGCTCTGAGTAGCACAAAGTAGAATCTTGCCTAAGGGACAGTAAAGTGACCCGGCCTGACCCTTAGCATGAGGACTGTGGGCATTAGCCCTGAGGGTAGTGCAGCCAATGTCCCCATACAGTCAGGACACCATCACCATCCATCCAAAAACCTTTCCCTCTCTTTCCTCTAAGTGAGAAAGCATAGCAAGGAAGATAAGCTTTTCTCGCTTGGTTCACACAGCCAAGTAAATATGATGTTAATGTGTTGGCCACGTACAGCGAGTACTGTACCGTACTTTACTGCATGTCTAGTCCTTGTCTACTCACCAGACTAATTTAGTCCCCTACAGCTCTCTATGAGCATGACAGTCCAATGCAATATGTTCATATCTGTGTGAGATATTCCCTGTCTGTTGCTATTTCTTGAAATTGTCCAAGAACAATCAGAAATGTTTTGCTACAATATATCTACAGCATTATATGAAATTCTTTCATTTTCTGCTCCTTTATTGGGAGTCCAAGGAAACGTCATTCCACTGCTACTGTACTTCCTGAAAACAAAGACATAATCTATCGTATCCCAACAATCAGGCTGAAACAGCAACAGCAGCTCCATTCTCTGATCGCTAATTGGTCAGCTATAGTGTGGACCGGAGGTACCAGAGGGAAACATATGTTTCCTTGCTAAACTGCTGCTTCGGGCCTCTGCACAGGACACTTAGTTAAGACTTGGTCATTCTCCCTCCTCCCTGCCCCTCGGGAATGGTTAGGAGTCTGGCACTGTGTCTGTGAGGAAGCAGCGAGGCAGGGAGGAGGCGAGGAGGAGCGTGCAGTGTTATGATGTGAGGTATTGGGACACAGTCAAGATGGCAGACTTCACAGCGTGGTGTTAAGTAAAACCTCTCTGCATCTGGCTAATACGCTGTAAATAATAGTCTGGCTCTGTAGCTCCCTTTTCTCTGGAATCATCCCAGCATAATAAAGGGAACATTAAGCTGGATCAACTCTTTTTAACAGCGTTCCAAATGGGTCCCCCTTGGAATGGTGTCCGATTCTCAACACTCGGCATAAATAGCCTGATACAGATGTGACGAACTGAAAGGGAAGGAACACACTCACAATGAACCTCAAATAATATATATATATATATATTTTCTTTTTTTCATCGAAATGAAAGAAAAATCCACTGTTTCGTTACTGCTTTTCCAGCATGTTCTGTGGTGTTAGCCTCCTATTAAATTCAGACCCATGAGTGAATCTCCCTCACTTGGCTCTACCTCTGGTTACCAAGTAGGTTTGTGAATGTGAAATGCTCTCAGAGACTCAGAAGGTGATGGTAATGTAATGAATGTACCTGTTATAGATAGATCCATCCAGGAGACCTTTACAAGGTGAATACCCTCTCAACACCTCATATTGCATATTCATTCAGAGCTGCTGGAGCCTGGAGGCTCAGCAGGCAGGTGCTGCAGCTCTAAGTAACCCAGAGGTGGTCTCTGAGGCTGAGGTAATGTTGAGTCAGGAGGTGGGGGGGTCTGAAGAAGCTGGAGCTGGGATTGAAACCTGCAGACTCCACCACCAGCACCCCCCTATGGGTTTAGAATTGTCTGTCTCGGCAGGGAATGTTGATGAGGCAGCAAGCAGAGATAAATACAGATTCTTTCATGCCCACACTAGATGGAAAATAGGTATACTGATGGTGTGTGTGTCCATCAGTGTCCCAAAGGACACATACATGATGTCTACAGACAATAAAAGTCTAAAATAGAACAGCAACCCATGTTCAAGTCTAGCTTGCTTTACTTACCTATGAGACATGCAAATATTTTTGCATAATAAGTAAACGCAAGGGATAACCAACAAGGGGCTATGCGTTCTAAGGAAAATGGTGCACAATGTAGAAGGTGTGTGGCACTCCGCTACATGTCCCTTTGAGCATGGTGAAGTTATTAATTACACTTCTGATGTTGTATCAATACACCAAGTCACTACAAAGATACATGCTTCCTTCCTAACTCAGTTGCCATAGAGGAAGGAAACCTCTCAGGGATTTCACCATGATGCCAATGGTGACTTTAAAACTGTTACAGAGTTTTAAAAAGTTTAAATGTAATCGAAAATGTAATCTACGTAAATCCCCAAAAGTAATTATTTATCACAAGAGGGACATAAACAATAACTAGTAATGCTGCATACTCCAAGAAAATTGTATCTTTTTGGTAAAAAATGGTTATAATTTGCTGAGGTGTAGTCAGTCATCCATTCTCGCCAGATTACTGGCTGTCAAGCTACGTTTTGCAGGCAACAGATCACGCAACACATTTTGAGAAGCTGGAAACCAGGAAATGTATTTTGCTTCTTTCACAAAATACTGAAGCCAACTTTATAAATAATCTCTTTTTATTTATTTATAATTGTCGCTGTTCTTTCAAGCATTTGTTTTATACTACTGTTTAAAATTATTTTCACTCAAATCATTTAAACATTTTTGATGGAAAAAAATAGTTCTTATGTATTGAGAAATATTGCACTTCCTGAGGACACAAGCTCAAGTACACAGTACAAATATGATACTGAAAAATATGAAATATTTTATGTTTTTCCTTTTCAACAAACTGTATAAATAAGGCTTAAAATTACTTATATTTTTCTAAATATAGTATAAGCAGTTTATAAAATGACTAACTATAAGATTTCACCTTCCTTATAAAATACATACAGTATTTAGTGTTAGAGAAAATGTGCAGAATAAACACTGTCTCGTTGGCCTAAGGTTATATCCTAATCTGACTTTGGTGCAGCTCATGTTGTTCTTCACATTACCGTCTCTGGTAAACACACACTATATCAAATAAACCAATGTTTATTTGTCCCATGCACAGGATACAGAAGGTGTAAACGGCACAGTGAAATGGCTACTTGCATAGTGGAGTATTTTGTTTAAACCTTTAGCTAGCAAGCTAGCTAGCTAAACAATGAACCATAATCCTAATTCATAACGTTACTACCCTTCATTAATCGACAGGCTGCTAAAGTTAACCAACTAGATTAAATGTTAGCTAGCTAGGCTATAACTAGCAATGCAAATGTCTCTGAGACACGAATAATATGACTACACAGACCATACAAGTAACGTTAGCTAGCTAGCGAGCCAGCCAGCTAACTTTAGCTAGGTAGCTATCAGTATGTTTTAACCTGCAATGACAACGACTTTCTAACAACAAATGTTGATATCTGAAAATGTATCGAGCTAGACTCTTTTACCCATATACCCATATATTTACCCATATGGATTAATGCTTCTCCTTCTCTTTCACGGATGCCATGGTTGCTGTTAGTTTGAAGATGTATTCCGGAGACAGGTGTTTTATACAACAGCCTTCTGTGTGTTCTCTTTTTGACTCCCTCTACATATTTGCAATCAAACGCCTGAATTCTCTCCATATCCTTAGGTATCATACTCTGCTTCCACCAGGCATTCCACTGATTTCAAAACTCGATCCTCCAGAAAGTGGAGGCTGGAATGTGGAGAGCATTAGCAACATTATCACAGCTCTTCGTGATATCTTTCAAAAAAAGACGCATTAGAAAGGATTACCTACACATACTGAGCAGCTCATGTTATAGACAGAAGCATGCTACATGGCAGACCAATCCAAACTCATCTCTCGGCATGTCCAACCCATCCATTATCTCAGCAAGTGGGAAAGTTCCTGTCTTTTTCCGTGGCTAAATCAACTAGGCTCGTAATTTAATAATTTTATTTGTATTTACAGATGGCATACACGTTTGTTATTATGGCACATGAAAGTTCACATGTTCCAAAAGGCATTTCTGACAACAATTTTTTTTATATAAATGTCATGTTTACGTTCAGATGCCTCTCCAGTGAAGTAGTGACGCATGACATACACATAGTTTCCTGAGACGAGTCACAGAACTCGCCATTCATCTCATATTAATCTTGTCCGTCTATGACAAACAGAACGTTTTTTGTTGTTGAAAATCTATTAATTATTTTAGATTAATGACTTTAAATCAATTTCTGAATGTGCTAAGCGCAGCTCTCCCCTGCTGCGTTACGATGTAAGGATTCCAGCCATATGCGTTGTTAGTGGCTGTGAAGTAGGGTTCAGACAGAATTTGATGGACATTGGGAAGAGTGAATGAAATGCAATAAGGCACTAAATAAAAAATGTGGCAAAGAAATGTACTTTATGTCCTGAATAGAAAGTGTTATGTTTGAGGCAAATCCAACACAAACCATCACTGAGTACCATTCTTCATATTTTCAAGCATGGTGGTGGCTGCATCATGTTATAGGTATGCTTGTCATTGGCAAGGACTAGGGAGTTTTTTTAGGATAAAAGTAAATGGAATAGAACTAAGCACAAGCAAAATCCTAGAGGAAAAATTGGTTCAGTCTGCTTTCTAAAAGACACTGTAAGACACATTTTCAGCAGGACAACCTAAAACACAAGGCCAATTACACACTGGAGTTGCTTACCAAGATGACATTGAAAGGGAAAGGGGGATACCTAGTCAGTTGTACAACTGAATGCCTTCAGCTGTCTTCCGCATTTAACCCAAGCCCTCTGAATCAGAGAATGTTCCTGAGTGGCGTAGTTACAGTTTTGACTTAAATCGGCTTGAAAACAACCAACTTGACAGAGCTTGAAGAAATGTATGCAAATAAAATAATGTGACTCACATTTGTAATCACTGCCAAAGGTGATTCTAACATGTATTGGCTCCTGGGTGTGAATACTTATGTAAATTAGATATTTCTGTATTTAATTTTCAATGTATTTGTTCAACTTTCTAAAACATGTTTTCACTTTGTCATTATGGTATATTGCATTTTTTAATTCAGGCTGTACCATTATGTGTTAATCCATTTTGAATTCAGGCTGTAACACAACAAAATGTGGAATAAGCGGTATACTGTAAGTACTTTCTGAAGGCATTGTACCACAAACCCCAGAGGTGCCTTACAGCTAGTATAAACTGGTTACCAACGTAATTAGAACAGTAAAAATACATTTTTGTCATACATGTGGTATACGAACTGATATACCCTGGCTTTTAGCCAATCAGCATTCAGGGCTCGAACCACCCTCTGTCACGTTCTGACCTTAGTTCCTTTGTTTTGTCTTTGTTATAGTATGGTCAGGGCGTGAGTTGGGGTGGGCAGTCTATGTTTGTTTTTCTATGTTGGTTTTTGAGTTTGGCCTGGTATGGTTCTCAATCAGAGGCAGGTGTCGTTAGTTACTTAGGTAGCCTTTTTCCACCTGTGTTTCGTGGGTGTTTATTTAGTTTTGTGTGTCATCACTTTGTTTGTCATCACTGTGTGTCAACAGGACTGTTTCGTTTGTTCGTTATTCCTAGTTGTTATTTTGTTTAGTGTTCAGTTTTGATTATATTAAAAATCATGAACACATACCACGCTGCACCTTGGTCCTCACCTTCTTCCACCGACGACAGCCGTTACAGAAACACCCACAACCAAAGGACCAAGCAGCGTGGTAACGGGCAGCAGCAGCATTAGCCAACCCCGGCACCCCGATTCTGGATGGCAAGGGACCCTGGGCACAGGCTGGAGAATATCGCCGCCCCAAGGCTGAGCTGGATCATGAACACTTACCACGCTGCACCTTGGTCCTCACCTTCTTCCACCGATGACAGCCGTTACACGCTCGTTATAAATGTTTTTATAAACCTGGGTAGTTTGGCTCCTGGATGCTGATTGGCTGAAAGCAGTTGTATATCAGCCAATATACCACAGGTATAACGCAAAACGAATTGTTTACCATTCTAATTACGTTGGTAACCTGTATATATACTAGCATTAAGGCACCGTCTTGCGTCCTGCCTATGAACAGCCCTTAGCCGTGCCCTTAGCTGTGGTATATTCACCATCATAATGCCCAACCCTCGGGCCTTATGAAACATTGAATTTGGTCTTACTACTATTAGCCCGTAGAAACTCATTGAATAACATATTTATATATGGCAAAATATATAGTCAAAACATTTATAAAAAGGAAGTATCTTTTGAAGTGTATGTCCTATATTTGAGAGATATAAGAAAGTTCAGGATTTTATTGTATTATTTTCATATTTAGAGGGGCACAAAAGTACTTCCATACTTACCTTCAGACGAGTCTTGTGAAGCTTGTTCAATGGTGGGGTCATAGTAGTTTGTAGCCCAAAACCGTTTGGACGTTATAGACAGAAGTTGACACATCGGCTGTATCGACTTCAGACAAGTCGTGTGAAGTTTGTGAAGCTTGTGGGGGTCGTAGAGCTAAACAACCAACATGTACGTGTTCGTGAGAGTCTCAGCCCAAACCATTCGGATGTTACAGACGATTTCATGAGAAGACCCATTTCCAGGGTGTCTCCTGGTCTGACAAACACCGCTGTTAAAGGGTGACTGCATATCCCCATTTAGCCTTTAGCCTTTTCATCAATGCTTATTTAGTGGCCAAGACTGAAGACAAACGTTGTCTTGGAGGTGTGGTTTGATGTGGATGTTTCTTGAGTGTCTCATTGCCATTCAACCACAACAGATAAGGGCAGTAGTGAGTACAGCAAGGTAAGCTAAGCTAGCTTTGCTATGGAGAGAACAACATTTTTGAAGTTGAGGACTTCTTCTGACTGACTCGCAATCTCAAGATGGTTAGCTAATTCAGTTCTATGTTTAGGCTAAAGCCTCTACTGACCTTGGTTTTAGCCAAGCTGATAGCAGCTAGCTAGCGTGGCTAGGTGATAGCTGCAGCTGGCTATTCTATCTAGCTGACACTTCTCTGTCAAATCAGTTATGGCAAGATAGCAAGAGCCAGTGTCTGGAATGTGTAGCTTGCAACTTAGTTTCAACGTTTCATCACATCATGTAAATACGGTATCAACTGCGAGTTGAAAATGGTATCAACTGCGAGTTGAATGCCCGATCTTGAGTCAGCTCAACTGTTCTACAACACAATATTCTATAAGTGGCTAGTTTTGTCTCGTCTTGTCTTATGTTCGCTGTCAGATCTTTCCCAGAGGGCAAATCCCAGAACTACTAATATCCCTTAAACAGGTGTAGGCTATATGTGGAAACTGCACAAACATCGTCCAGATATATATTTTTATAAATGTTTTAAAATGAAATACCCGAAACATACAATATACTACATCATACCAGTCATCCAACAGACTCCCATTCAGAGCGACACACAGAAGCATCCAGGGTCAATATCCTGCTTAAGAGCACGTTGATAGATCTCCCACCAGGCCAGAAAACGTGAACCCGAACCCTCCAAGATCCCCCCACAGTGTCCCAATAGCTGTCCCTCAACCATTCAAGACCCCTCCCACAGCCCCCCCACAAGAAAAGAAAAATACAATTAATTCCATTCCCCACCACCAAAACCCCCCAATGCACCAACAACTGAGATAATTAACTAAAGAGAAAAAAGAAAAAGACAGAAAACAGCAAACAACAATGCAAAATATATATATACAATAAAGGACATCAAGGACTACTAAAATCATAACAGCATTGCCTACTGTATATGTTTGTGTGCATGTCTGGCATTATTACATGTATATGTGTGTTCTTGTCACAACTGTCACAAGTTCTGCTGCAACAGCGGGCCACAAACAGATACAGGTATGTGTCTGTGGTTGGAGGAAAGTTACATCACACCATGGGTTGAGGATCCACCAGGGGAAGAAGGGGTGTTTGGGTAAAGAGAGACAGAGGCCTCGCATTGATTACTTTCTGCGAAAGCGATCAAATCAGTCGAATGAAGCACAGCAACTGGACGCAAACCATAGTTTGCAGTGCATCAGTACCACTGTCATGGAGGACGTAAACTCAAGCACCGAAGTAACAACTGAGGTAGAACCAACAACAGGAGTGGAACTCACCGAGCCTCCCAGACCTGCAGTCGAGAGGAGACTACCAGGGTACAGACCATATGTGAAGTGGCCCGGCGCCAGTGACAAGAAGTTGTGGGAAACAGTGAATACTGACCTTACCTTGACCCTCGAGAAACTTCGAGGCACAGTGGAGAAGAAGTTGGAGAGGATGGGGGACATTATCTATGAGTACGGGACAGAAAGATTTGGAGTGGAAGAGGCAAAAGGCGGGAGAAAGGTTCCAACCCCACCAGTTTCCAGGAGGCAACAAGAAATCAAGCGCCTCGTTCAAGAAAGGCGACAGCTTAAGAAACAGTGGAAGAAGGCCTCGGAAGTGGAGAAGGAGGGCATAGAGGCACTTCAGGCTGATATCAAAACCCGGTTGGCATCCCTCCGTAGAGCAGAGAACCTACGGAAACGCAGAAGGAAGAAAGAACAAACTAGAACTCGATTCTATAAAGATCCCTTCAAGTTCCTTAAAAGTCTCTTCACGAAGGAAAAAAGTGGAGCTCTAAAAACAACAAAGAAAGACCTAGAGGAGCACCTGAGAACAACAAACTTTGACTCAAAGCGACATGAACATCTGGCCATCCCATCAGATATCCCACCCATTGAACCCCCGGAACATCATATTGAGACCAGCCCTCCGACATGGAAAGAGGTGGAAAACACAGTTCGAGGGGCAAGAACAGCATCAGCCCCGGGGCCAAATGGAGTCCCGTACAAAGTGTATAAGAACGCACCAGACGTCCTGAGGTTCCTCTGGAGGCTTATGAGAACAACTTGGAAAAATAAGATAATACCCAAAGTGTGGCGTAGGGCAGGCGGGGTCCTAATCCCTAAGGAGAAGGATGCAGTGAACATCAGCCAATTCCGCCCAATCTCCTTACTGAATGTCGAGGGTAAAATCTTCTTTAGGGTCATTGCCCAGAGGATGGCCGAGTACCTGCAAAGGAATGCGTACGTCGATACATCTGTACAGAAGGCAGGAATATCAGGGTTCTCTGGCTGCTTGGAACATTCCAGCATGATCTGGCACCAGATCCAAATGGCCAAGGTGGAGAAAAGGGACCTCCATGTAGTCTTTCTCGACCTCGCCAATGCATTTGGCTCTGTGCCCCATGAACTCCTGTGGTCTGCCTTCA
Source organism: Oncorhynchus kisutch (assembly GCF_002021735.2). Lineage (NCBI taxonomy): Eukaryota > Metazoa > Chordata > Actinopteri > Salmoniformes > Salmonidae > Oncorhynchus > Oncorhynchus kisutch. The sequence goes on along the minus strand of NC_034191.2, from coordinate 62,917,039 downwards.
GATTTTTCCACATACCGGACACCATCACAACCCTGGTGAAGTCGTACTTCCAGGATCTGCAGTTCTGCTTCACCACCTCAGAGTTCACCACCTCATGGCAGTGCCTGAATGTAGGTATAATGGCAGGATGTACCATTTCTCCGTTGGCATTCATAATGGCAATGGAGGTTATCATCAGATCCTCAAAATGGGTTGCTGGTGGACAGCGAGTCGACTCTGGTTTCCGCCTCCCTCCACTCAGAGCCTACATGGACGACATTACAACATTGACCACCACTGTCCCATGCACCAGGAGACTGCTCAGAAAACTTGAGGAGAACATCAGCTGGGCCCATATGAAGATTAAACCATCCAAGTCACGCAGCATCTCGATTGTGAAGGGAGTACTCTCTGACCTGAAATTCTTCATCGGAGATGACCAAATCCCAACAGTGTCTGAGCAGCCGGTAAAAAGCCTTGGAAGGTGGTATGATGCAAGCCTGAAAGACAAAGACCAGGTGCAACAGCTGCGCAAAGACATCAGTAGTAGCCTACAGTCCATCGACAACACCCAGCTACCTGGAAAGTTAAAGGCCTGGTGTCTGCAGTTTGGTCTCCTACCCCGGGTGTTGTGGCCCTTAGCAGTGTATGAGGTTCCAATCTCAACAGTGGAGAAGATGGAAAGAGGAGTCACAGGCTACTTAAAGAAGTGGCTCGGAGTTCCACGATGCCTTACCACCATCGGCCTCTATGGAGATGGTGTCCTCAAGCTGCCCCTCACCAGTCTAACAGAGGAATTCAAGTGTTCAAAAACCAGGCTCCAGATGACACTGAATGAATCTCGAGACCCAGTGGTGAGCAACAACGCGCCGACCTTGGCAACTGGGCGCAAATGGAGGCCAGGAAAAGCAGTCCAGGAGGCAACAGCAGCCCTCAGACATGCTGACATTGTGGGTCATGTTCAGCAAGGAAGAGGAGGCCTTGGGCTAACTAGCCGTGCTGCTTGGAGTAAGGCCACTGCACCAGAGCGGCGGAAGATGGTAGTGCAGGAAGTACGCCATCAGGAGGAGGCTGCAAGGTGGGCCAAGGCAGTCTCTCTTTCCAAACAGGGACAGTGGACTCGATGGGACAGTGTGGAGAAGAGGAAGATCAGCTCGAAGGATCTGTGGGCCATGGAAGCGAGGCGGTTGAGCTTTTCCATCAGAGCAACATATGACGTCCTTCCAACTCCAGTTAATCTTCACCAATGGTATGGTGAAGATCCGGACTGTGCCCTCTGTTCCATGCCAGCCAACCTCAGGCACATTCTCACGGGGTGTAAAACAAGCCTCACCCAAGGACGCTACACTTGGCGTCACAACCAAGTCCTTAAAAACCTTGCGTCCGCCCTGGAGGACAAGCGAGCTGCCACCAACTCCCTACCACCCCCAGCAGCATCACACCCCTTACGGACAAACTTTGTCCGCGAAGGGGCTAAACCACCGAAGCGCGGCTCGACACCATTAGAGCGAGACCAGCTGCGCTTGGCCCGTGACTGGAAAATGCTAGCTGACATTGGCCGGCAACTTGTATTTCCTCCGGAGATCGCAACCACCACCCTAAGACCTGACATGGTTCTCTGGTCCCGTTCGCTCAAGAAGGTCTTCATCATTGAGCTCACAGTACCCTGGGAGGACTCAGTAGATGAGGCTTATGAGCGAAAGCAGCTGCGCTATGCCGATCTAGCTGCCGAAGCACGGCATCATGGCTGGAACACAGAAGTCCGACCAGTGGAGGTGGGCTGCAGAGGTTTTGTGGCAACATCTACAACCAGACTGCTTAGAGACCTTGGAATTAAGGGCCAGAGCCAGCATTCGGCAATCAAAGCTGTATCGGAGGCGGCAGAAGGCAGCAGTCAGTGGCTCTGGATGAAGAGGAAAGACCCCAGCTGGGCCCCGAAGTGAGAGGGCAAGGAGGTGTGCGGTCAACAATGCTTGACTCAGGGAGGAGGACGTCCCTGCCATGCATAGTCCCATGGGATGTTGGCTATCATCAACAAGGCAACTCCTATGACTAATTGGGAATGGGACGCAAGCGTAGGATTGATCACCCTGTCGCTGGCCGCCTTTGGGGAGGGTGTATAGTGTGAAAGGCCGAAACACCCTAGGAACCAAAGGTACACTACTGACGATGCGCTCCCCAAATTTCACCAGGCTCACTGTTCATTAACTCTTGGAAGTGCTTGCACAAAGGATAGTAACATCTCATCCTGTGTTCTTGGAATCTTGTATGTGTTTATTTGAATGAGAGTGGCGGCAGCGTAGCCTAGTGGTTAGAGCGTTGGACTAGTAACCGGAAGGTTGCGAGTTCAAACCCCCGAGCTGACAAGGTACAAATCTGTCGTTCTGCCCCTGAGCAGGCAGTTAACCCACTGTTCCCAGGCTGTCATTGAAAATAAGAATGTGTTCTTAACTGAACACATTGCCTGGTTAAATAAAGGTAAAAAACAAAACAAAAAAAATATGCATCTGTACAAACACCTGCACGGCATCAGCCTCAGGCAAACCGGCATTAGTTGGAAAAAACACTGCCCCTCAGTGTCATTCAAACATACTTTTTATTATGTTTATTTAGACTTTTTTAAAAACTTTTACATTTTAATAATTTAGCAGACGCTCTTATCTATGGCCTCAGTGCCTTGCTCAAGGGCACATAGACAGATTTTTATGGTTACTGGCCAAACGCTCTTAACCGCTAGGCTACAGTACCTTCTGCCTATGTGTTTGTGTTAGAAAGACAAAACATTTTCTGCAGTAAATATCATATTGATGTGCTTATAAAGACAATAATCCTACACTTACCTAGCAAATACAAATATGTTGTATGTAGAGTACAACTTCAGCTGTCTGACCAGAAGTAGAATGGCATTCTATTTGTCTATTTGGCCAAATCTATGAGTTTGGCTGTCTAACCACACACTGACATGCACAACTCTCTGGGTTCGGTTCGGTAGGTGATGAAGTCCCTTCCATCTGTGTAATGTATTGCAGGTTATAGACAGGTGTAGTCAGGTGGCAGGAGGGGTGAAGTGCATGACACTCCATCCTGGATATGACAGAGTTTGCCTCAGGGGTCCAGCAGGCTGAGTTCAATAATTACAGGCAGATGTGAGATGCAGGAGGATGGCACCCTTCTCACACCTCTCTGTCGGTTACAGATTAGCAATTGCACACTTCTCATATGAATCTGTAAGCTACTAAACGATGCAAAGGAAGCTTTGAATTGGTCAATAGCCTACAGAGAGGTATGAGAAGAGTACAATCTAATCTTCTGTAGATGTTCTAGATAGTCTAGCAGTTCCATGTAGAGTAGACCATGCTTCACATAATACTGCAGAAGCAGTGTTCTCTTAATATAACAATGTGCAAATATGATATCTTCCTGTATGGTGTCCCGTAAAAGACAGGAGTTCCCTGACATGAATAGTGTTCCCTCCCTCCCTGCTGTTAGTACCATTCGTTTCAATAATAACAAAATAGGATAAAAAGTAATAGATGTGTCTTGTATCATTTTATTGCTGAGTGCAAGGTCTCTACCAATTCAGACCTCAGTATCAATTTGTCTTCCAGTCAGAGGGCTATATTTCAAAAACATCTCTTCTGCAGAAAAATAAGGAAGAGGCGATGAGTCGCACACTATATATAGTGTAGGTGTATAATCTCCCAGTAAAATATTGGGTAAACCAGCAACGTTTCGGCATCACTGTGCCTTCTTCAGGATCCCTGGGTCTCTGAAGAAGGCCCCGTGATGCCGAAACGTTGGTGTTTTACCCAATAAACTACTGGGAGTTTATATATACGTGCAACTCTCTTATTTATTTCTATAGCTTACAGTTTATTTTTTATAGTTTACCGTTTATTCACCGTTAGTCACACAAAATCCTTTTCTCTGGGTGTGCGACAGCTCGTGCTTTTTAGAGGAGTTGATGAGTGACATGTATTGAAAGGGTGATATTACATAACACTTTTTTGTCCCTTCTGAGGTGTTTGCCTGATGGGCATGGCATCGTAGATCAGCTCCACGGCCATCTCGTCACAGATACCGATCATGAAGGAGCCTGACATTGGCACCTATATCCCTCCCAGCTCCGAGATCACAGAGGGAGAGAATGACTGTCACCATAGTCATAGAAGCCAACAGTAAATACACGGTTTAACATAGTCAATCAGAGATCCTGATTCACAGCTAATTCTCAGCATGACACTGAATGGTTGACATTACTCACTCAGGCTCAGCAGTAATCCATTGGCACAGTGGAAGGAGGCACTTCCTTAATAAAACATACAACACACACATATACACACAGCACTGATTACATTATCAGTGCTGGATAGGTGAATTCCAAGACCGATAGTATTTTGATCATTGACCAGATCAGATGTGACCAACTGGATTCAAGTGTCCCCCATTACACTGAAGCAGTACTGGTATCTGGCCACTACCTCAGCCTTCTGTAACAGCTCCTGATATGGCTGGGGGTTCCCACAATGCTGCTGAACAGGAAATAAACCTAACATTAGAAACATTTTAGGCTATGTGTTCTTTACGACAGAATGTTAAAATGAGGTGAAATATATATTTTTTAACAAATGTACAGTACCCAAAATGTATTTGGTGGAACAGCCCATGAAGCAGTATGATAAAACACTCCCATGTATAAACATTTTATGTATGATTCATATCACTATACTTGATGTGTTTGCCTGTGACAACTGCTAATATGCTCGCTGAATCTATAAATACAATAGAAGCCTCAGTGACAATGACATTTGTTCATGAGCTCTCAGTAACAACCAAATGAATCAGTAACAACCAAATGAGCTCTCTCTGATGGATGTGGTGAGAGCCTGCCATGGTTCTCCTCTCTCTGTGTCCTACAACAGGAACAAATGGTGCTGGCAATGACCTTTTAAACCTTTCTTCACATGCTCGATAAGAGCACGAAGAACAACTTGTATAATGATGACTACAATACAGTACAGGGTAACCAGGGTTGGATTCATCATGAAGAAAAACTGTCAAACATAATATCTTAGTTGATCATTATGGTAATGTGGTATGATAAGAATACACACATTTTGTTGTTGAGTTGATTTGTTTGTATTTAAAGGGCTTGAATAGACACCACAGCAGAAGGTTGGACCTCACTTTATATGCGCAGAATGATACGTTTGTATGTGTTCATCTACAAAGCCTTTTTGGGTAAACTCCCTCTTTACCTCTGTAGTCTGGTCTCCTTCACCACCAGCAGTTACCATACCTGGTCTGCTAGGTGGTTGCTACTTAATGTCCCCAGGACATTCACAGTATTAGACAAGACTGCCTTCTCTTCTTGTGCACCAGACGCATGGAATAGTCTACAGTCCATGCTTCATCTAGATATGTTAGTGCCACTGAATGCATTTAAAATATTGATGGGAGACTCTGTTACAGAGGAGTGTAAATGCTTTTTTTAGGCTGGATCATGTTCTTGTATTGTATTGTTGTATGTTTTAATTCTGTAATGTATTGATTGTTGCTGCCTTCTTGGCCAGGTTTTCCTTGAAAAAGAGACTCCGGGTCTCAATGGGCTTAAAAATAAAAACATACTAGCATGCTTCTTATGTCATGAACCATGTTCCCATTTTCAGCCATCGAGTGAATGTCCATCATTTCCCTCTCAGTTAATCAAGTAGGAAGGACCCAATTATACACCTTAATTACTAATAAACAAAAGACAACACGCACACACACACGCGCGCACGCACGCACACGCACACACACACACACACACACACACACACACACACACACACACACACACACACACACACACACACACACACACACACACACACACACACACACACACACACACTTCTATCAAGGCTTCATCAGAGTGTTTCCAGCGTGTCAGAATAGGAACCTCCCCCTACTAGTTGCAGCAGTCAGACCAGAGCTCTGTCTGTCTGTTTCTTTACAAGGTGACTCATTTAATTATCCTGATTTGACTGACCTTTGCCGTAGATGTTTTGGCGGTAATGATTTCCTGTCCCTTTGGGTCAGCAACCGGAGCAAAGTAGATTGGGGGAGTGGAGAGAGAGGAGCGCTCGCGGGACTTCTTTAAGTACCTGGTGCTCAGAGAAGATGTGAAGCGAGCTGTGAAGACATCCTTCTGACTGGCCACAGGACTGGAGCCAGCGGAAGGAAATGTCTGCTCCTTTTTCATATCTCTATACAGCACTATACACTCACTACCCCCAGAAACAAAATAACTCAGTACTTTACAACACACTATTAAAGTCTCTCACACTTGCCCTGCTGTGTACAAGCTGCTGGGTGATGTTTTCTCTCTTGATTGTCTTTAGTATGCTGTCGACTGTACCCACAGACAGTATTTGAATATGAAGAGCTCTCCCTCTTCACATAATGCCTCCAGTTGATGATGTAATGATTGGTTAACATACAGCAGCTTCTTTTGCTGCTTTCCTCAGCCAGTTATCTAGCTGATCCCTTTTCTATTAGGGAGACTTGCTCATTAGGCAACTGTGCTTATTTAGTGAATCATGAAATCAACAAATGCACACTGTATTTATAGTAATTTATAAGTATCTATAATTGTGGGTGTGTAAGAAATCCCACAGAGATATCAATTACCTCGTCTTATCTGAGACTTGTGAAATGGAATACATGGCAACAATGGTTATCATTAGTTACACTGTCTGTTTTATCAGACACACAATATCATATTATAGTCACTCATTCCATTCTATATATTCATATGCATGAAGTTCTTCAGGCCATGAATTCCCACTGATATTGTGCATTAAAGCTTGATGCTTTTCCCCCTGTAGTTCTTCTGCTACCTTTATGTAATCCTCAGTCAGTCCTATGGCTGTGTATCTACACCTTGGCAGGAGAGTGGCACAGGCACCATTCACCTCTATGGAACATCATCAGGCACCATTCACCTCTATGGAACATCATCAGGCACCATTCACCTCTATGGAACATCATCAGGCACCATTCACCTCTATGGAACATCATCAGACACCATTCACCTCCACGGAACATCATGTTTATGAGTGAAAACAAACAATTTGATGTCAGTTGCACACATGGTCCAATTCAGCAAATCTGAATAAATGTTGGATACTGTGATTCCGTCACGTTCCAGTATGAAATGTGTGAAGTTATGAACACCTACTTTAAATATGGTTAACATGAAATTATCCATAACCTCCAAGTGTTGTGTTGTGACCAGTGGTTAGAGACTCTGTGTGTTTGTGCACAGATACGCACACACGCACGCAGGCAGGCAGGTCCACACACACACACACACACACACACACACACACACACACACACACACACACACACACACACACACACACACACACACACACACACACACACACACACACACACACACACACACACACATACACACACACACACATATACACACACACTCACACACACACACACACACACACACTTCTATCAAGGCTTCATCAATGCGTTTCCAGCCTGTCAGCACAGAAACCTCCCCTTGCTGGTTCCAGCAGTCAGATCAGTGTTATGTCAGTCTGTTCCTCTTCAAGGTGACTAATGTAATTTTCCTGATTTGACTGACCTTTGTCGGAGATGTTTTGATGGTAATGATTTCCTGTCCCTTCGGGTCAGCCACCAAAGTAGAGCAGAGCAGATCAGGGCAGTGGAGAGAGATAGGAGAGCGCACAGGCCTACTTTATATACCTGTAGATGTGAAGTGAGCTGTGAAGACATCCTTGTGACTGGCCACATGACTGGGGCCAGGAGAAGGAAATGGCTGCTCCTCTTTTACCTCTGTTTACAGCACTATACACTCACTACCCCCAGAAAAAAAACATACAGTGCATTCCTAAAGTATTCAGACCCCTTTACTTTTTCCACATGATGTTACGTTGCAGCCTTATTCTAAAATGGATTCAATCTGTTTTTATCTCTCATCATTCTACACACAATACCCCATCATGACAAAGCAAAAACAGGTTTTTAGAAATGTTTGAAAATGTATATATATATATATATAATATCGCATTTACATAACTATTCAGACCCTTTACTCAGTACTTTGTTGAAGCACCTTTGGCAGCAATTACAGTCTCAATTATTCTTGGTTATGACGCTACAAGCTTGACACACATGTATTTTGGGTGTTTCACACTTGCCCTGCTGTGTACAAGCTGCTGGGTGATGTTTTCTCTCTTGATTGTCTTTAGTATGCTGTCGACTGTACCCACAGACAGTATTTGAATATGAAGAGCTCTCCCTCTTCACATAATGCCTCCAGTTGATGATGTAATGATTGGTTAACATACAGCAGCTTCTTTTGCTGCTTTCCTCAGCCAGTTATCTAGCTGATCCCTTTTCTATTAGGGAGACTTGCTCATTAGGCAACTGTGCTTATTTAGTGAATCATGAAATCAACAAATGCACACTGTATTTATAGTAATTTATAAGTATCTATAATTGTGGGTGTGTAAGAAATCCCACAGAGATATCAATTACCTCGTCTTATCTGAGACTTGTGAAATGGAATACATGGCAACAATGGTTATCGTTAGTTACACTGTCTGTTTTATCAGACACACGATATCATATTATATTCACTCATTCCATTCTATATATTCATATGCATGAAGTTCTTCAGGCCATGAATTCCCACTGATATTGTGCATTAAAGCTTGATGCTTTTCCCCCTGTAGTTCTTCTGCTACCTTTATGTCTCCTCAGTCAGTCCTATGGCCATATGTATTTAACCAGTTCGGCCAGTTGGGAACAAGTTCTCATTTACAATTGCGACCTGGCCAAGATAAAGCAAAGCAGTGCGACAAAAACAACAACACAGAGTTACACATAAACAAACATACCGTCAAAAACACAAACAGATATCTATACACCTTGGAGGGAGAGTGGCACAGGCACCATTCACCTCCATGGAACATCATCAGGCACCATTTATATCCATGGTACATCATCAGGCACCATTCGCCTCCATGGAAAATGATCAGGCACCATTCACCTCCATGGAAAATGATCAGGCACCATTCAACTTCATGGGACATCATCAGTCCCCATTCTTCTCCGTGGAACATCATCAGTCCCCATTCATCTCCATGGAACATCATCAGTCCCCATTCACCTTCATGGAACATCATCAGTCCCCATTCATCTCCATGGAACATCATCAGTCCCCATTCATCTTCATGGAACATCATCAGTCCCCATTCATCTTCATGGCACATCATCAGTCCCCATTCATCTCCATGGAACATCATCAGTCCCCATTCATCTCCATTGAACATCATCAGTCCCCATTCATCTCCATTGAACATCATCAGTCCCCATTCATCTCCATGGAACATCATCAGTCCCCATTCATCTCCATTGAACATCATCAGTCCCCATTCATCTCCATTGAACATCATCAGTCCCCATTCATCTCCATTGAACATCATCAGTCCCCATTCATCTTCATGGAACATCATCAGTTTCTTACTATTTGATGTCAGTTGTCCACAAGATTCAGTTCAGGAAATCTGCATAAATGTTGGATTCTGCGATCCCATCATGTTCCAGTATGAAATGCGTGAAGGTATGAACACCTTCTTTAAATATGGTTAACATTAAATTCCACATTCCTGACAATTGTTGTTTTTTGACCTGGGGTAAAAGGCTCTTTCTGTCTGTCTTTGTGTGACTGTGTGTGTGTACATGTGAATGTATGTGTGTGTGTGTTGCGGTACGTGCGCCTGCGAACAAGTGTGTGTTGTGACCTGGGGTAAGAAGATCTGCGTGTGTGTGTGGGTTTGTGTGTGTGTGTGTGTGTGTGTGAGTGGGTCTGTGTGTGTGTGTGTGTGTGCATGCGTAGGTTTGTGTGTGTGTGAGTGGGTTTGTGTGTGTGTGAGTGGGTTTGTGTGTGTGTGTGTGTGTGTGCATGCGTAGGTTTGTGTCTGTGTGAGTGGGTTTGTGTGTGTGTGTGTGTGTGTGTGTGTGTGTGTGTGTGTGTGTGTGTGTGTGTGTGTGTGCATGCGTAGGTTTGTGTGTGTGTGTGTGTGTGTGTGTGTGCATGCGTAGGTTTGTGTGTGTGTGTGTGTGTGTGTGTGTGTGTGTGTGTGTGTGTGTGTGTGTGTGTGTGTGTGTGTGTGTGTGTGTGTGTGTGTGTGTGTGTGCATGCGTAGGTTTGTGTGTGTGTGAGTGGGTTTGTGTGTATACATGTGCGTTTGCTAAAAGGTGCTTTGTTCCACTCTGCCACATCGTTAGGATCCTAGGGGCCATGTGCAGTTTGTCATCTTTGTCATCTTCTATAACAAAGAACCTGTCTGTAGTGTGGCGGGAACTCACTAACCAAAATGAAACGTTTTCAGGAGTTTCATTTCATATCCAGATGGCTTCACTCACCAGTGCTGTGCTGCATTCAATACATTTAAATCCCCCAGGCAAGGTCTGAAAAGCAGCACAGATATCATTTTCCCAGACCGTAAATAGACAGTATTGTATTTGTTATATGTTGAATTAATGTGCATGTCTTGATCTCAGTTGCCTTTCAATTATACTGTTAAACTTCCCTTCATTCACACTCTTTTACATTGACTGAACGTGTGCAAAGCTGTATGTGCGCTGCAGGTCTATGTGTGTAATACTGTCACTTAAACAGTTTGTGGGATATTGTTTTGGGAGATTAGGAAGCAGCTGTGGTTGGTGGTTGTATGTGTGTGTACATGTGTGTGTGTGTGTGTGTGTACTTGTGTGTATGTTCCTACTGATCCAGTTCAGACTCTGCCTGCCTGTTGAGTTGGTAAATCTGAGAGACTATAGAGAGATGAGAGGATCTGGCCCCATAGAAGAATCAATAGCTTTCCAAGAATATCTTCTAGAATATAGCCTCAGCTGCTTCCCACGTTCCATGATGGGTCTGTGTTTGAGATGGTCATGTCTGTTGTTATATAGGCAATAGCTGATCACTGTTGTCTTCCATGTTTTGTCAGCTTTCCCACATGTATCTAAACTGCATATACTTATATGTAACAATGTCACTCTATAGCACACCATAGTATCTTTCTAGTGACTTGTTAAGGTGATTTGTTAAGATACTGTAGAGCCCCTCCCTGTGTCTCAGTCATGGTTCTCTGCAGCAGATATTGGAACATGGTCAAGGCCCCATTCAGGTAGGTAAATATAACCCTGAGCATCAGATACACGCAGAGGCATGAGGGGGCAAAGTGTGGAGGTTTTGCCATATTAAATCAGCCATGAATATGTTGTCCAGGGCCACAGGCGACTCAAGCTATAACATAATGTACTGTCATGGGCAGAGCTTAGCTCGCTCTCTCTCTCTCTCTCTCTCTCTCTCTCTCTCTCTCTCTCTTTCTCAGATATGTCTTTATTGTTTGAGACAGGGCAATCAGAATTCTGGAGACAGATTAAAGACACCTGGCATTAAAAGAAATGAAAAAGAAATGAAAGCCAGGCCTCTCCCTAATCCCCCTGGATAGGTTGTCGATCTATTAAAGAGGAGGAGCACACATCCTCCAGGGAAATGATTACCTGGTTGGACGGGAGGACGGGAGGAATAGAGAGAGAGAGCACCTTATGACTGGGCCATTTCAATATCCTCTTCCCTCCAGGCGAGGAAGAAACAGCATCAGAATGGCAAAGAAGTTTATCAACAACTTATTTTATTCATGCCAAGACCTTTGTTGTTGCCTATTTACATATTGTTATTTTGTTATAGGGTATTATAGCAAAAAGGGCCCAGAAGGCCAAACCTAAAAGTATTTATGTGAAATATTATGCATCACAGAAAAATGGTGCCCATCTGACTATTTATCTCAGTTTGTTGATGATAGCTGCTCTGTGTTGCTCTGCGCTGGATAATATCTAAGAGGCTACTTGCAGGGTGGGTAGCCTGTAGCCTATATCCACTGTGTCCAACCATGCAGTGTGGCTTAATGGAGCTATAGGCTGTAGAGGAGTGTAAATATTGTTTTCTGTTCTCCAGCTACACTAAAAAAGACCCTATAAAATTGATTGATTTACTGACTCCAGCCCAGAGACTCTATTTCCCCATCCAGATGAACAATAGTAGCAGTAGTTGTTGCCACCAGAGCTTGGAAATAAATTCCTCCTGTTTAAAGATTGTGCCTATCGGCCTTTAACACGGAGTTAACACAGAGTTTTACGAGTTTGTCCCGTAAAAAGAATGCCCCTGGTGTCTTCCGATTAGTCCTATCTCTCTATGTTTCTACTGCTCTATATAAAACATATTATACCGAGCTGTCAACGATTGACTTTATCACACCATGAGCATACAGGTGAAAAAACGCAGGTATAGTCGGAGGTGGCTATATCTGGAAAAAAAATGTTTTATTGTTATACAGAGAGAGTTGGAGAGAGTGAGAGAGAGAGAGGGAGAATGTGTCACTGAGTGCTGCTTATATTCAGGTGATTTCTCTAAGAACAAGCTGTGATTGAAGTGCATGGCTGTGTGCTCGATTTTATACACCTGTCAGCAAGATGACATATGGAATTGTTTTAAGATGGTCAAACCATGGATCATTTAGCTATTTGATTTGGAATTGTAGGACCCCTTTAAGTATCCTGAAAAAAATACATAATAAATATTTCATTAAATGAAATTCATTAAATAGAATTTGGCCTTTACTACAATAGACCATAGAAACACATTGAATAACACATTCATAAACTGGAGAAATTAAATAAAACATTTTTTTCAGGAGGAATAAGGTTTTGAAGTGTCTGTCCTATATCTAGGGGATACACTATATATACAACATTATGTGGACAACCCTTCAAATTAGTGGACCATCATAGGATGCCACATTTCCAACAAGTCAGTCTGTCAAATTTCTGCCCTGCTAGACATGCCCCGGTCAACTGTAAGTGCTGTTATTGTGAAGTGGAAACATCTTGGAGCAACAACGGCTTAGCCGTGGAGTGGTAGGAAACACAAGCTCACAGAACAGGACCAAACACGTAGCGCGTAAAAATCGTCTTGGTTGCAACACTCACTACCGAGTTCCATACTGTCTCTGGAAGCAACGTCAGCCCAAGAACTGTTCGTCGGGAGCTTCATGAAATTAGTTCCCATGTCCAAGCAACCACACACAAGCCTAAGATGCGCAATTCCAAGCATCGGCTAGAGTGGTGTAAAGCTTGCCGCCATTGGACTCTGGAGCAGCGGAAACACGCTCTCTGGAGTGATGAATCACGCTTCACCATCTGGCAGTCTGACGGAAGAATCTGGGTTTGGCGGTTGCCTGGAGAATGCTACCTGCCCGAATGCATAGTGCCAACTGTAATGTTTGGTGGAGGAGAAATAATGGTCTAGGGCTGTTTTTCATGGTTCGGGTAGGCCCCTAAGTTCCAGTGAAGGGAAATCTTAATGCTACAGTATACAGTTACATTCTAGATGATTTTGTGCTTCCAACTTTGTGACAACAGTTTGAAGAAGGCCATTTCCTGTTTCAGCATGACAATGCCCCTGTGCACAAAGCGAGGTTCATACAGAAATGGTTTGTCGATATCGGTGTGGAAGAATTTGACTGGCCTGCACAGAGCCCTGACCTTAACCCCATTGAATACCTTTGCGATGAATTGGAATGCTGACTGTGAGCCAGGCCTAATAGTCCAACATCAGTGCCCAACCTCACTAATGCTCTTGTGGCTGAATGGTAGAAAGTCCCCGCAGCAATATTCCAACATCTAGTGGAAAGCCTTCTCAGAAGAATGGAGGCTGTTATAGCAGCAAAGGGGAGACCAACTCCATATTAGTGCCCATTATTTTGGAATGAGATGTTGACGAGCAGGTGTCCACATACTTTGGTCAGGTAGTGTATGTGTGGCACCTTGTTTGTTGACATCATAAAATGCATTCTGATTGTCACATAACCGACTGTCAAACCAAAGATGTCATAACAAAAATGAGGTGAAAGGATAGTTCACTTGACTGACTTATGGTGCTTTCAAGACAACTTGGAACTCAAGGTCAAATCATGATGTCAGTCATCTTCAGGTCGGAAAGTCGGAGCTCTAGAAAGAGGCTTGCGTTCCCAAGTTGGAATTTCAAGTTGGATGACCGTTTAAAGTGATTTTTCCCAGTCAGAGCTAATTTCTTCTGAATTCCCAGTTGTCTTGAACACAGTGAAGTCAGAAGTTAGACATTTTCGAGATTCCAGTTATTTTGAACACAGCATCAGATTGTAACTATGGTACTTCAGGGTTGCCAGCTTAGACCTCCAGGGTTTTTATTATTACTTAGCTTATAGACTTCTCCTGTTTTTGCCCCACATTTATTGATAAATCCCCCATCACAGAAATATTTCCTGCATCATATCCCCCCACAATACTTCCCTCATTTTTAAAATTGAACCTTTATTTAACTAGGCAAGTCAGTTAAGAACAAATTCTTATTTACAATGACGGCCTACCTCGGCCAAACCCTAATCCGGACGAAGATGGGCCAATTGTGTGCTGCCCTCCCTATGGGACTCCAAATCACAGCCGGTTGTGATACAAATGGACTTGAAAACCTCCCACAAATTAAATGAACCACCCCACAAACCCCCTAAAATGGTTTCATCCCTGGGAGTAGGCTTGTATTTGGGGTGATGATCTGTGAGATGATAACATTTTATTTGTTTTGTGATTTGTCAAAGACTGTAAATGACTTGTCAGGTCATGTTCTCCGGTTCTTGTATACACTGTAACAAGTACATCGAAGATTTGTAATATGCTGGAAAGTTGCCAAACTAAGTGAATATTTTTCTGGCAATGGGCGCTGCAATCTTTGATTTTAACTTTGTTTATTTGCATCCTATAGTGAATGGCATTCTGGGATTAGGGAGTTTCGCTTGTCAAAGATAAACAAACATGGCTGCCATCATAACAAATTGAGCTGCTGTTTTATTTAACTAGGCAAGTCAGTTAAGAACAAATTCTTATTTACAATGACAGCCAAACCCTAACCACACTCGGTACTCCCAATCACAGCCAGTTGTGATACAGCCTGGAATCAAACCAGGGTCTGTAGTGACACCTCTAGCACTGAGATGCAGTGCCTTAGACCGCTGCACCACTTGGGAGCTTAACTGACATGCATCTCTTTTCTAAACAATTTAAAATGTTTCCCTTGTGCTCACCAGAGATTTGTAAACAAGTCAAGTCAACATGTCGCTAACTTCAGTTTTGTTTTTTGGCAACACAACCTGTCATTTAGACTGGTTTATGGAATGAGTTTGGCTATGGATGCGTTCCATGTGATGCTTGGATGTTGAAGTTCACATTTCTCGTTTACAATAATTTTATTTTTTTATTTTTTTATTTCACCTTTATTTAACCAGGTAGGCTAGTTGAGAACAAGTTCTCATTTGCAACTGCGACCTGGCCAAGATAAAGCATAGCAGTGTGAACAGACAACACAGAGTTACACATGGAGTAAACAATTAACAAGTCAATAACACAGTAGAAAAAAAGGGGAGACTATATACATTGTGTGCAAAAGGCATGAGGAGGTAGGCGAATAATTACAATTTTGCAGATTAACACTGGAGTGATAAATGATCAGATGCTCATGTACAGGTAGAGATATTGGTGTGCAAAAGAGCAGAAAAGTAAATAAATAAAAACAGTATGGGGATGAGGTAGGTAAAAATGGGTGGGCTATTTACCGATAGACTATGTACAGCTGCAGCGATCGGTTAGCTGCTCAGATAGCAGATGTTTGAAGTTGGTGAGGGAGATAAAAGTCTCCAACTTCAGCTATTTTTGCAATTCGTTCCAGTCACAGGCAGCAGAGAACTGGAACGAAAGGCGGCCAAATGAGGTGTTGGCTTTAGGGATGATCAGTGAGATACACCTGCTGGAGCGCGTGCTACGTGTGTGTGTTGACATCGTGACCAGTGAACTGAGATAAGGCGGAGCTTTACCTAGCATGGACTTAAAAGCTGAACCTTTATTTCTCATCAGTACAAAACATTGTTTCGATGCTTTTCAGACAACAATGCTGTTTAGAAGCATTTCCTGGATCACACGTTATGTTGCTACTCTTCCAAACACATGTTTGTGATCGTACTTGTATGCTGCAGGTACCACTCAACAATGATCACAAATGTGATTGTACAAGTTAAAGGGTTAATGCACATGAAAGTTCACGTTCCAGAAGATATTTCTGCCAAAAAATGCATTTTGATAAAAAATACATGTTTACGTCCCAATGCCTCTCCTGTGAAGTAGTGAGGCGCGATACATTTTTAAAATGTTTTTATTTGACCTTTATTTAACTAGGCAAGTCAGTTAAGAACAAATTCTTATTTTCAATGACAGCCTAGGGACAGTGGGGTAACTGCCTTGTTCAGAACGACAGATTTTACCTTGTCAGCTCGGGGATTCGATCTTGCAACCTTTCGCTTACTAGTCCATAAGCCTAGTTAACTGAAACGAGTCACATATCTATATTTAGACACATATTTAACCCCTTTTTAGGGGGTAGGCACAAAACTACCTTCATAATTCCATTCGTGTTTTAAAACTGGTACCAGTTACCTTCAGACGAGGCCTGTCGCTGTGTGTGGCGAGATTCAGAACACAAATCAATGCCTAGTCTTCATTCCAGGTATGACACTTCGAACTCAAGGTTTCAACCACAACCATTGAAGTCAATATTATGTATTGCATTTCTCTCTGTTTTGACAGAGGTTATAAACTCTTCATGATCAGGGACGCGATTGATTTTGTATCGAATTCTCGAGTAAAAGGAAGGGCAGAAGGATCAACCAAATCACCATCAATCCAATGTTGAAGTGGGGCTGAACTGACTGATTTGTCCTCCTTTTTCCGCCTGCTCATTAAGAAACGCTAGCGGTAATGACTGAAGCCAAAATGTGAGTTGTCTTGACGTGAGTGGTTTGATGTGGGTGTTTCTTAGGTGTGTCTTTGTCATTCAATCACAACAAACCAAGGAAAGTAGTGAGTAGTGACAGTGAGTTAAGCGAAGCTAGCTTTGTTATGGAGAGTTTTGAAGTTGAGGATCTCAAGATGGTCAGCTATTTCAGTTCTTTGTGCAGGCTAAACTGACAGCAGCTAGCTAGCATAGCTTGGTGATAGCTGCAGCTGGTTTTCCAACCTAGCTGACACTTCTCTGTCAAAATCAGTTATGGCAAGAGCCAGTGTCTGGAATGTGTTTCATAAGACACTCATTCTACAACACCTTGCTATGAAAGTAGCTTTCAACTTAGTTTCAACATTTCATCACATTATGTAAACTAAAGACATGTTGCCATGGAAACCAATATCAATTGCGAGTTGAATACCCGAGACCTGTCCTGCAACACAATATTCTATAACGGGCTAGGTTTGTCTTGACCCATCGTCTCTCTTAATGTCCTCATATATCTCTTAATGTCCTCTCGTCTCTCAATGTCCTCTCATATCTCTTAATGTCCTCTCGTCTCTCAATGTCCTCGCATTTTTCTTAACGTCCCGGGCAAGAAATCGCTGAAACGACTAATATCCCTGCACAGTTGTAGACATTGCACAAACATTGCCCAGCTTGAGACTAGATACATTTAACAACAAAAAAATCAAGGGGTGTTACACGGACAAAATATTTTCTGCTGTAAATATCAAGTTGATGTGCTTATGAAGATATTATGCGTACACTTTACCTAGCAAATCAAAACAAGTTGTGTGTAGAGTACAACTTCAGCTGTCTGACCAGAACTAGAATGGCATTTCTATTTCTATGGTCCATTTGGTTGTTTAACCAACTCTATGGGTGAGGTTCTGTCTCCAAGGCTCCAGTAGGTGATGAAGTCCCTTCCATCTGTGTAATGGATTGCAGGTTATAGACAGGTGCAGTCAGGTGGCAGGAGGGGTGGAGTGCATCACACTCCATCCTGGATATGACAGAGTTTGCCTCAATCCATGTGTCTAGCCAGTCAAACATTTGGCGTATGACAAAGAGTGCAAGGAGTGGAATGTTAGCTAAAAAGAGAATGGTACCTAGGCTTTTCATTCTACTCTGCAGACTACTGCATATTGCAATTGTTGAACTTATTCGAAACAAGGTGTTTTGATAACTTTCAAGTGTAGAATAAACCATACTTCACACAATACTGAAGCACAGTACAGAACAAGTGTTCTGCTAATATAACAATGCGCAATTTCTAGACTTGTCTTTCATCTTCCATTGTCATTCACAGCCGATACAGATACTGTACCTATCAGCATTTTGACTGGTGGTGCTGAACCTGGGGCTACCTTGCCAAACATGTCAGTTGTCACATTTCCTGTATGGTGTCCTGTATAAGACAAGAGTTCCCAGACATGTATGAATAATACACCGGTTCCTCTCCATCCCTATTGTTATTACCCTTCGTTTTAATAATAACAAAATAGGAGTAATAGATGTATCATTTTATTGCTGAGTGCAAGGTCTCTACCTATTCAGAATCACAGAGAAAGAGAGGGAGGTAAGAGAGAGAAAGACAAAACTTAGCGGTGAAACTTTACAACACTTGTATCTGCTCTGAAGCCGTTAAAAGGTTCAGGACAAGTTCAAGGAAAATAGAAGTTGATTATCTTACAGGGATATAATTGAGCCTTTGTTCTTTCGATTAAATCCAAAATACCTCTGAACCTCAGGGAAATGCCTGTCAGCTGTCAGTGACTCCCATCATCTGTGGTCTTCCAGAGGGCAGATATAGAGAAGGGACACATTACATTACAGCCATGCAAATCTGCAGTAAGGGATTTTTTAAAACACTATGGAAAATGTATACAGACCTTAAATCATACAATTAAATTATATTTTTTCCCCATCAAAAACAAAGACGTAACAAAAACACAGTTTACATTTGTCATTCTCCCGTACCGTACTGCCACCCCCACACCTAGTGCATTCTAGGTGTGCATCTCTCGTGTGCGAACGTCAAGAGGACACTGAGAAGGTCGCCCCTCTTCCTCTCTGTCTCTCTCTCTCTCTGTGTCGTAAGCTCTATAAATCATGTATGCACACAACCAGTTGAGCCCTTTGCTAACCCCCTCTGTACCCCTGCCTTCCCCCACACAACCCATGGAGCAGATAAACATCCCACCAAATGAACTCTTCAGGTTATCTCTGTGATTCCCCCAACGACACGCCAAGGAGATTATAGTGATGATGAATATGCAGAATTAAAACCAGAGAGAGAGTGACTGGGACACGAACGCACAAGCACGAACGCACATGCACGGGGAAAAACACACACAAGCATGCACATATGCATTCACACACACGCACACACATAAACACACATATGCACATATACACACGGTGGTATTCCACTAATACTTCATTGCGTAATGATGTCACCTCCATGCCTGAACAAAGAAGGGTAGACTGCTGTTTAATCTTGCTGTTGAGGTTATGAGGATGGGTTATGAGGTTACATCAATTGTAACAAGGCACACCATGTCATTAACTACCGGTCACTTTCAATTTGTTTATTTATATGTTATGACCTGGCTCAACAGCTACTGTAATAATCTCACATAGTTGCTGTCACAAATTCCACACAGTTCCACATAGTGACTTACTGTACTTACTTTCTGTACTTTCTGTACTTACTTTCTGTACTTACAGTATTCATATAAATTCATCATGATCAGGTTTTTGCTTTGGCAGAACTTATTTTTTTAAATTGACAATTGTCAATAAAACTCATGAATTCAACTGTTTATAGCAAATTGTTTATTGTTCTACTTGTATCCCTGGGTGTTCTGAAAAGAAAGTGGTGAAATACCTGGGACTGATAGGGTTAATCACCCACAACTGCAGTTAGAATGACTCCCAAGGTGGGGAAGAGTGATAAATGAGACTACCTAAACCGCATGTGTCCAACTCATACCACGGAGGGCTGTGTCTGAGGGTTTTCACTCTTCCTTTGTACTTGATTGATGAATTAAGGTCACAAATTAGTAAGGAACTTCCCCCACCTGGTTGTCTAGGTCTTAATTGAAAGCAAAAATAAAAAACCGGCAGACACTAGGGCCTCCATGGAATGAGTTTGACACCCCTGACCTAAACCATCTGAACTGGAACATCCATCTAAATAACGGGTGAAATAAGTCCACTTAGAAATTGGATCAGTTAAATCGCTCAGAGTGAAAAATGCATGGGAGGGGCCTCATTATCATATATCCCAGCGTGCTTTGTTGCAGGTACATTTTTTGAATAATGTGTTTTAATATCTATGTTTCTGCATACACATTGATTGATTCAATGATTGTATACTACATAAAGATACATAAAAAACATTGGTAACACTTTACATTAAGTTGCCCCTATTACTATGTAACGACACAGTAATAACTGTAGTAACAATATATTAGTTACATATGTGTTAATATGTAATTACATGGTAACAATTAAGTTGCCCCTATTACTATGTAACGACACAGTAATAACTGTAGTAACAACATATTAGTTACATATGTGTTAATATGTAATTACATGATAATAAGATTGTAGCGCTATCAGTTATTACACAATTGGAACAAGGAATGTGTAATTACACACCCACTTGCTGAAGGTTATCCCCAATGACATGTTTCTACCCATGAATTTAGCTAGCCAATGTTGCCATGACATCGCCTACAAGTGTGATCGGGGATTTCTATTGGAGAACAAGTTTCCGCCTATCTTCATACTGTCGTGTCTTTGATTATGCAAAGCCAGAAGAAACACTGGGCTGTCAACAGGAAGTGACATCACACTGACCTCTGAACTCTCACACTCTGCAGCCAAATTGGAAGCCTTTGTAATGTTGATTGACAGAGATGGAAAATGTGTAGATATTCTGCACGTGATTAGCCAGCAAGGCAGCTACATTAGTGAAAAAAAAATGGGAAATGCTAGCTATCTTGCTTTACCAACCTGTGTTAGTACGTTTTAGTTATTTCTTTGAGTCTGAAATGGGGAATTGAATTTAAATGGTTTGAATATCACACTGAAAAATGTTCACCTGTCTGCTTATTTCTCCTAGTTAGCCTATTGTCTGCAAAGGTTGTTATATTGTAACTATACTGATTTGATTTGATTTGATTTTGAACTATACTGAACAAAAATATAAATTCAACATGCAGCAATTTCAACATGTTTAGAGTTCATACAACAAAATAAGTCAATTGAAATAAATTCATTTAGGCCCTAATCTATGGATTTCACATGACCCTGCAGGGGCGCAGGGGGGCTGGGCGGCCAGGGCCGGCCAATCAGAATTAGTTTTTTCCCCAGAAAGGGGCTTTATAACAGACAGAAATACTCAATTTTATCAACTGTCTGGGTGGCTGGTCTCAGATGCCGGTTGTGGAGATCCTGGGCTGGTGAGGTTAGACGTAGTCTGCGGTTTTGAGGCTGGTTGGAAGTACTGCCAAATTCTCTGAAATGACATTGGAGGCGGCTTATGGTATAGAAATTGAACGAAAACCTTTCAGAGACCCCAGCAAAAATAGGCTTTTCATTTATCTGACTTTGGTCTGCCAAAGGAAAAACTGGATAAAAATGAATAGATATGAATGCTGTAAGTACAGAAATTGTTTGCTCAATGGGAAATTAACTAGTCAGTGACAACTGTGTGGAGTTTGGTCTATGTGAGTTTATTACAGATTATAGACACTATGTCCTGGGATTTTCTATTATCTTCTATGTAGAAGAACCCCTTACCTTCTAATGGCTCTTTTGTAGCTTGTGAGTGTCATAGAGCAAAACATGTGAGAGTCTAAGCTTTTCACCGATAGCTTTAAATAGTTTGTAGCTCAAACCATTCACACTCTACAGACGTTTTTGCCTCTTCGGGATCCACCCACAGCTATATCTCAGCCCCCTAAATAGTGGTTGGTACCAATGGATGCAGAAGAAATGGACACATCCAATGGTACAACCCATAAGTATGTATCTCAAACACACAATGTTAAAAAGGGATTAGAAGTCCTAAACACTCCGGTGTCGTAATGTAACTTGCCGATGTGGAGTCAAGAAAACGTTTTTTATTGTCACATTCACCAGATAGGTGCAGTGAAACGTGTTGTTTTACAGAGTCAGCCATAGTACTTTTCAGGTTTTAAGTCTGGCCACAACACTGTTTCAGCAACATTCAAGGTTTTAAATGACGTCCACTGTGCTCTTGACAAGAAGTTACATTGTGTGTCTGTCTTTACTGATTTGTCGAAGGCATTTGACACCGTGGACCATGCTGTGTCATTGCAAAGGTTAAAATGTTGTGGAATAATTAGTCATCCTCTAGATGCGTTTATAAATTACCTATCAAATCGTACACAATGTGTAATAATTTTTTATTTATTTCACCTTTATTTAACCAGGTAGGCAAATTGAGAACAAGTTCTCATTTACAATTGTGACCTGACCAAGATAAAGCAAAGCAGTTTGACACATACAACAACACAGAGTTACACATGGAGTAAAACAAACATACAGTCAATAAAACAGTAGAAAAATAAGTCTATATACGATGTGAGCAAATGAGGTAAAGGCAAAAAAAAAGGCCATGGTGGTGAAGTAAATACAATTGTCACGTTCGTGGTATGAATCGGACCAAGGCGCAGCGTGCATAGAGTTCCACATACTTTTAATAAAGAGAACCTCACTTAAACAAAAACAATAAAGAACAACGAACGAAACGTGACGCTATACGAATAGTGCAGACAGGCAGCTAAACATAGAACAAGATCCCACAAACACCAAAGGGAAAATGGCTACCTAAATATGATCCCCAATCAGAGACAACGATAAACAGCTGCCTCTGATTGTGAACCATATCAGGCCATCATAAACATACAAATCACCTAGACCTACAGAAAATCCTAGACAATACAAAACCCCTAGACAATAAAAAACTAGGGTACCCACCCTAGTCACGCCCTGACCTAACCAAAATATAAAGAAAACAGAGATATCTCATGTCAGGGCGTGACAACAATATAGCAAGTAAAACACTGGAATGGTAGATTTGCAGTGGAAGAATGTGCAGAGTAGCAATAAAAATAATTGTATTTATTTATTTTATTTCACCTTTATTTAACCAGGTAGGCAAGTTGAGAACAAGTTCTCATTTTCAATTGCGACCTGGCCAAGATAAAGCAAAGCAGTTCGACACGAACAACAACACAGAGTTAAGTAAATACAACATAGCAAGTAAAAACTTTTTTTTTTAAGTAGACACTGGAATGGTAGATTTGTAGTGGAAGAATGTGCAAAGTAGAGATAGAAATAATGGGGGTGCAAAGGAGCAAAATAAATAAATACATTAGGGGGATAGGTAGTTGTTTGGGCTAAATTAGATGGGCTATGTACAGGTGCAGTAATCTGTGAGCTGCTCTGACAGCTGGTGCTTAAAGCTAGTGAGGGGGATAAGTGTTTCCAGTTTCAGAGATTTTTGCAGTTCGTTCCAGTCATTGGCAGCAGAGAACTGGAAGGCGAGGCGGCCAAAGTAAGAATTGGTTTTGGGGGTGACCAGAGAGATATACCTGCTGGAGCGTGTGCTACATGTGGGTGCCGCTATGGTGACCAGCGAGGTGAGATAAGGGGGGACTTTACCTAGCAGGGTCTTGTAGATGACCTGGAGCCAGTGGATTTGGCGACGAGTATGAGGCGAGGGCCAGCCAACGAGAGCGTACAGGTCGTAGTGGTGGGTAGTATATGGGGCTTTGGTGACAAAACGGATGGCACTGTGATAGACTGCATCCAATTTATTGAGTAGGGTATTGGAGGCTATTTTGTAAATGACGTCGCCGAAGTCGAGGATCGGTAGGATGGTCAGTTTTACAAGGGCATGTTTGGCAGCATGAGTGAAGGAGGCTTTGTTGCGAAATAGGAAGCCAATTCTAGATTGAACTTTGGATTGGAAATGTTTGGTGTGAGTCTGGAAGGAGAGTTTACAGTCTAACCAGACACCTAGGTAAATAGCCTCCAATTGTAGTTGTCCACATATTCTAAGACAGAACCGTCCAGAGTAGTGATGTTGGACGGGCGGGCAGGTGCAGGCAGCGATTGGTTGAAGAGCATGCATTTAGTTTTACTTGTATTTAAGAGCAATTGGAGGCCACGGAAGGAGAGTTGTATGGCATTGAAGCTTGTCTGGCGTGTTGTTAACACAGAGTCCAAAGAAGGGCTAGAAGTATACAGAATGGTGTCGTCTGCGTAGAGGTGGATCAGAGACTCACCAGCAGCAAGAGCGACATCATTGATGTATACAAAGAAGAGAGTCAGTCCCAGAATTGAACCCTGTGGCATCCCCATAGAGACTGCCAGAGGCCCGGACAACAGGCCCTCAGAGTTCAGTGTGTCAAATCGATCAGAGAAATAGTTGGTGAACCAGGTGAGGCAATCATTTGAGAAACCAAGGCTATCGAGTCTGCCGATGAGGATGTGGTGATTGACAGAGTCGAAAGCCTTGGCCAGGTCAATGAATACGGCTGCACAGTATTGTTTCTTATCGATGGCGGTTAAGGTATCGTTTAGGACCTTGAGTGTGGCTGAGGTGCACCCATGACCAACTCTGAAACCAGATTACATAGCGGAAAAGGTATGGTGGGATTCGAAATGGTCGGTAATCTGTTTGTTGACTTGGCTTTCGAAGACCTTAGAAAGGCAGGGTAGGATAGATATAGGTCTGTAGCAGTTTGGGGTGATAATAATGGGGTATGCAAAGGAGCAAAAATAAATAAATAAATACAGTAGGGGAAGAGGTAGTTGTTTGGGCTAAATTATAGAAGGGCTATGTACAGGTGTAGTAATCTGTGAGCTGCTCTGACAGCTGGTGCTTAAAGCTAGTGAGGGAGATAAGTGTTTCCAGTTTCAGAGATTTTTGTAGTTCGTTCCAGTCATTGGCAGCAGAGCACTGGAAAGAGAGGCGGCCAAAGGAAGAATTGGTTTTGGGGGTGACCAGAGAGATATACCTGCTGGAGCGTGTGCTACAGGTGGGTGCTGCTATGGTGACCAGCGAGCTGAGATAAGGGGGGACTTTACCTAGCAGGGTCTTGTAGATGACCTGGAGCCAGTGGGTTTGGCGATGAGTATGAAGCGAGGGCCAGATGTAATGATGGATGAGTTGTGCTCAGGTGTTCCGCAAGGTTCTATTTTGCACCCACTGTTGTTCATTTTGTATATCAACAACATTGGGGATCATATTGAAAAAGCAATGTTCATTTTTATGCAGATGATACTGTTCTTTATTCAAGTGGTAGTAGTTTATCTTTAGCGTTTGAAAATACCCAGAGAACATTTAACACCATATAACAGAATCTCTATGATCTGAAACTGGTACTGAATTCGGGTAAAACAAAATGCACGGTATTTCAAATGCCAGGCATGTTACTAATCATGTCATTGCTACATTGGATGGACATACTATAGATCAAGTGAAAGAGTACAAATATTTGGGAGTGTGGGTTGATGACAAGCTGAGCTTCACTGTTCGTATGGAGAACTTGATAAGCAAGCTCACACTGAGAATAGGTTTTTATTACCGGCATAGGGCTTGTTTTTCTCTGGAGGCCAGGAAGAAGCGGGTACGATGTACATTACTGGCCGTTTTAGATTTTAGTGATGTTATATATACGCAGGCCTCAACAATTACCCTGAGAGCACTTGATTCAGTATATCATGGAGCCCTCAGGTTCATTACCAATCAAAAACGTCTAACACATCATTGTGATCTCTACAGCGCCGTTGGCTGGTTGTCATTGACCTTGCGTAGGCTTAAACACTGGTATACACTGATTTATAAGGCCATACTGGGTAAAATGCCACTTTATCTCTGTTCTTTTTTAATCAGGTCAGTCAATAAATATAAATTACGGTCCCATTCTCATTTGCTTTTAACAGTACCAAGAATTACAACCAGTCATGGTAGAAATTGTTTTAGTTACTCTGCTCCGTGGTCCTGGAATTCTCTCCTGAACATTTTAAAATGTGATGATCTAGTCACGTTGGTGGAGTTTAAACACTTGATCGATGTAACTATCATAGAAGAGTGTAATTGTCTTTAGAACAGCTGTTTGTTTAGTTATGACATTCATGTTTTTTTGTACATAACATATAATTATTGTACTGTATGTGTGTCTATAGTTTTGTTCAATGTTCTGTAAGTGTATGTAAGTTGTTTTGTCTGAAACGTTATTCCCCCTGCTGCTTTTGGACCAGGTCTCTCTTGAAAAATAGGTTTTTATCTCAATGAGAAAAACCTGTATAAATAAAGGTTCAATAAAAAGTACAGCACCCCTGGATCAAATTAAGGTTAAGTGCTATCAGGAATGGAACAGCAAACAAGTATTGTTTTGATCACAGATTCAAACCAATCAACCTTTTGGTTACTGGCCCAATAGTCTTAACCCCCAGGCTACCTAGATTGTCAGAGTTTGGTATTGTCATAAATAAGTCATGTATTGTCATAAATACTACTATTTTAATAATAAAATATTCACTTAGGCACTCACTTGGTGAACGCTACAGAATAGAAAGCCATCGAATGCAACAATAGTGTCTCTGTAACTAGCAAACACAGTCATGGATGGTACCTCTAAAATTCACTTGAAAGATACCCTAGAATATAAATATGCAAATAAGTCTTTACACCCTACAGTGTTAACACCCAAAAGCAAGTTACTGTAACACCACAGGTGTTAATTCCCTAACACTGAGAAATTTTAACAGCATCAGCTCTAATAGTGTTAATTTAGTAAGGATCCGCCCCTTTTTTTTCAATTTTCGCCTAAAATGACATACCCAAATCTAAATGCCTGTAGCTCAGGACCCGAAGCCAGGATTTTACATTTCATTTTACCTTTATTTAACTAGGCAAGTCAGTTAAGAACAAATTCTTATTTTCAATGACGGCCTAGGAACAGTGGGTTATAACTGCCTGTTCAGGGGCAGAACGACAGATTTGTACCTTGTCAGCTCGGGGGTTTGAACTTGCAACCTTCCGGTTACTAGTCCAACGCTCTAAACACTACGCGACCCTGCCGCCCGGATATGCATATTATTGATACCATTTCAAAGGAAACACTTTGAAGTTTGTGTAAATGTGAAACAAATGTAGGAGAATTTAACACATTTGATCTTGTAAAAGATAATACAAAGAAAAAAACATGCATTGTTTTGTATTTTCTTTGTACCATCATCTTTGAAATGTAAGAGAGGCCATAATGTATTATTTCAGCCCATGCGCAATTTTGATTTAGACCACTAGATGGCAGCAGTGTATGTGCAAAGTTTTAGATTGATCCAATGAACCATTGCATTTCTGTTCAAAATGTTGTATCAAGATTGCCCAAATGTGCCTAATTGGCTTATTCATACATTTTCAAGTTCATAACTGTGCACTCTCCTCAAACAATAGCATGGTATTATTTCACTGTAATAGCTACTGTAAATTGGACAGTGCAGTTAGATTAACAAGAATTTAAGCTTTCTGCCCATAAAGAATTTAAGCTTTCTGCCCATATCAGATATGTTTATTTCCTGGAAAATGTTCTTGTTACTTGCAACGTCATGCTAATCACGTTAGTTCACATTAGCTCAACCGTACTGAGGGTGGGACACCGATCTGTAGAGATCCTTGAGAGGATTTAAGTCAGAATTTGCAAGACCCATGGAGTTAAGGAACCAACACTCTTGGGGTGTTAGTTTATCAACACTAGTTTAACGCTATTTCAGTGGGTCACATATACACACTAAGAAAAATTATGTTAAAATTCTGATCTCTAATTTGCTGTGCAGTTGCTAAAGTGTTAGGTAGTAGGGATATGAGTAAAGAATAAAGACCTCAGCCATTGTTCACTGGCATTAGTGGAATGCAGTCACTCTTTTGTCTCTTTGTCCTCTCTGGTCCCAATAGAGAGGTGTAGAGAGGAGTAGTTTACACAAACGAGTTTAGTGACGCCTAGAAGCAGCAGCCCAGTCCATACAGATCCAGTGCATTGATCAAACGTGTCTGAATGAACTGGGTGCTGGGGTGTCCCCTTTCACTGCTGGCTCAACACAATCTTTTGGTCCTACTTCAGACTTCAGTCTCTGACAAAGGGACACACACACACACACACACACACACATGCAGGCCACCTAGGCCTACGTCAGGCAGGGGTCCCAGAGGTGTCCCTGTGAGCAATATACAAGGTGACAAGGCAGTCCAGCGTGGAGAGGGGGAGACATAGACGTCTCCCGGCTCTGTCCTCAGTGGAGATGTTGTTTACCCCACAGGTCCTTCAAGGCCAATACCTTTTTTATCTCTTATCTATGCATGTGGCATAGCATCTGTACATGTGTTACACAGTGGAGACTACATATAACCCACAGCACAGACGACAATTGGCTCACATGTCAATGCAGTGGGGCAAAGTTCACAATGACATCACTACTGGTAAGACATCAATGTCAAAACAATAGACATTGATTACATTAAAATGTCCCTTCGGTCCAACCTCACCCTCTCCCCCTACTACATTAGTAGCACTTTTCTGTCAAGCAACAATGCCTAATACAACATATTATGTTATTTCATCATGTGTTTGATATTAAGTAAGAGCCATAGGAGCACCGTAGTTAGATAAATTAAACCCACTCTAATTTTTCAAATGACCTTATATGCCTCCACTTCAGTTGGCAACGTTTAAACGCCTGCTACAACTGGGCCAGTACTTTAACTCTGGGGGTTAACACTCCTTCTCCCCAAGCTAATGCTGCCTATCAACCATAACTTGACCTGCAGTTAAAATAGATTTCCACAGACATTAATCTCTGCTCTTTTCCTGAATTAAGGATTCAGAGGGCCCTTGTGCAAATCGTATTCTCCAGCTATGTTCTAATAATAGCCTGTCCTCACAGAGGGATTCGCTCCATCAATATCATGCCGTTAGACACGTTTGTGCAACTTGTGAATCTCATGGAGGACCCCCGTGACTGTGTGAATTACGCTAGTCTCTAGCTCTCTCATCCAATCCCAAAGTGACCTGCAAATACTAGGCTTCGTGCCATCTGCGTCCTCCGTGTATCTAAACATGCAGCATAATACAATTTTAAAACAAGCATGTTTTGTGTGTATTGTATTCAGTCAGATTTCTACTGACTATCCCTTACTGTTTAACATTATTATCCTCCATACTAGTAGGAAAATAGAACCTTGTATAGCAAAGTCCTCCCCCTTTCATGATGAATAGCCTATAGTGCATGTTTCTGTTGATAACTTCAGCTTATTTGTTTGGCTGTGATGCGTGGCATTTTCTTGCCTGTGTGAAAAGGTTAAAAAGAGAGAGAGAGAGAGAGAGAGAGAGAGCTTTGGTTGGTCAGTCCCTTGGGTTTGACACCTTCCTCCATTGGCATGTTAGTGAAATATTAAAGGTAAAGCAGATGGTCAGCGGCATATTGTAAAGCCTGTCACAATGATCACAGAGTCACTGGAGTGAGAGGAGGAAGGAAGGAAGGAAGGAAGGAGGAGAATCAGGAAGTGGTGGTGGCGGGGTGAAGGAAGGTGGAAGTAAAGTGCGTAGGTGAGGTGAGTGGGAGGTAGGTAACAGGCTGGCTGAGGAAAGGTACAACATGAAAGCAGAATTTATAAGCCACTCTGAGATGGGAGATGGCAGAGGTAGAGACGTGGAAGGGAATCGTATTGACATACAGTGCAGGCCAGGGCGTCAGGAGAAACCAAGTGTGAGGCTGACTGTCATAGTCAACAGGGGACTTTTCATCCCCGGGACATTCTACTTAGAGCGAGGTATTGATTTTGGGAGGCGGGTTGTTGGGTTACGTGCATTGGAAGATGGCTGCTGTTAATTTGTTTAGAGCAGGTTGGTAACTATAAGCCAGGGAGAATTGTTCAAGTTTCTCTGCTCCTTGGAGAGAATGTTATTGTTTCTAGGGAAAGCAAGTTGTAGCACGGGCGTGGTGGACTGAAAAATGAAGTCTGCTTCAGAACAGATGCATGGAGGAGGATGGTGATGTTGCATAAATTGAGGAAAAATGTAATAGTACTCACTTGTCTTTAATTCAGCTCACAGCACAAGCTGATTGAACAGACGTTGGTAATGATTTGAACCTATATGTATTTATAGACACTGAAGTAATATGTCAGCATCTGAGATCTCATTTACACCAAGGACACCTCAATGTTATAACAGCTGCGTATTTCAATGAGGTTATTCATAATACGAGACTTACGGAGGAAACAGAACCACTGAGTACTTTAGATATCGTTGGAAATTGTTTTACATGAGTACATATTGGAATCATGTCATTTTGCATTATTCCCAAAATGTTTTTGGTTCATATAGTCTCTAATAATAATAACACGACCCTTTTTTGACGTCAAACATGTACTCACAAGCTGTAGGCAGACTCTTATGAGAGATTCACCGTTTTTTTTTTTTCAGCGCTCTACAAAAAACTTAATGCTTAATTATATACTATTTTTCAGGTCAGGATATTTATCTGTCTCTGAGCTGGGTCTGTTTTGAGGACTATCTGCGGTTGGATTACTGCAGGTTTTCCATGGCCTCTGATCCTGTCTGTGGCTCATATTCCTCTCTCTAAAGACTGCTATGTAACCATATAGCTTCACAATCTGTCATTGGTAAATATTTGTTCTCTAAATGTGCTCAAGTCTAAAATTATATTGACTATAAAGATACTCTGAGGTTTGACAGTTGTGACCAAACCCTACCTCAAGATTATAAACAGGATTTCTGCTAATTTGAGCAAAGACCCTGTTTGACTGAAATTTGAAAAATACCTTTCTGAAAATATTTCACCTTCTTTCTATTCTACTCAGTTTTTTAAATACAGGTGTGAGATATAACATTTCTCTAATATAACCTTCAAATTGGTTTAAAAATCCAACAAATGAAAAGGTGCCCCCACTCTGAAAACAAAATAAAAAATGTGGGCAAAAAGTCATCCAAAATGTGTTGGAAACATTGTTTCTCCCCCTGTGCCGTTCAGTGCACTCACAGCTCACAGCATTGTGAGTGCAGCAGGAAGGAATGATGGCCAAAACCCAGAGTGCCCATGCTGATTGTTGTGACAGCTAGTACATCACCACTGCAAGGGAATGAAATTTCACCCTTCCTTTCCTTTTTTTTTGCCTGCAAGATCTCATTAGCTGACCACGAGAGAGGAGAGAAAAGTAGAGGGGGAAAGCATCTTCCTCTTGTACGCTCTGGTTGTATATTGTATATATATAATGTGTGTGTGTGTGTGTGTGTGTGTGTGTGTGTGTGTGTGTGTGTGTGTGTGTGTGTGTGTGTGTGTGTGTGTGTGTGCACATGCGTGCGTGCGTGCATAGGCACATACCTCTCTGGATCCCATGGTTGTGGGGATGTGAACTTCAGTCTCTATATGAAATTTGATTTGTCAGATGCGCCGAAAACAACAGATATAGACGTTACCGTGAAATGCTTACTTACATGCCCGTAACCTACAATGCAGTCCAAGAAAGAGTTAAGAAAATATTTACTAAATAAAATAAAATAAAAAATAAAAAAGTAACACAACAAAAATAACAATAATGAGGCTCTATACAGGGGGTACTGGTACCAAGTCAATGTGTGGGGGTACAGGTTAGTCGAGATCATTTGTACATGTAGGTAGGGGTTAAGTGACAATGTGTAGATAATAAACAGTAAGTACCAGAGGGGGGGGGGGGGGGCATTTGATTAATTGTTCAGCAGAATTATGGCTTGGGGGTAGAAGCTGTTAAGGAGCCTTTTGGACCTAGACTTGGTGCTCCGGTACTGCTTGCCGTGCGGTAGCAGAGAGAACAGTCTATGATTTGGGTGACTGGAATATTTGACAATGTTTTGGGCCTTCCTCAGACACTGCCGGGTGTAGATGTCCTGGAGAGCAAGGAGATTGCCCCCAGTGATATATTGTGCCGTACACACACAGCAGTTGCTATACCAGGCGTTGATGCAACCGGTCAGGATGCTCTCGATGGTGCAGCTGTAGAACCTTTTGAGGATCTGGGGACCTATCTCCTGAGGGGAAAATATGTTGTCATGCTCTCTTCACGACTGTCTTGGTGTGTTTGGACCATGATAGTTTGTTGGGGATGTTGACTCCAAGGAGCTTGAAACTCTCGACCCGTTCCACTACAGCCCCGTCAATGTGAATGGGAGTATGTTCGGCCCTCCTTTTCCTGTAGTTCACGATCAGCTCCTTTGTTTTGCTCATGTTGGGGGAGAGGTTATTGTCCTGGCACCACACTGCCAGGTCTCTGACCTCCTCCCTATAGGCTGTCTCATCGTTGTCAGTGATCAGGCGTACCACTGTTGTGTCATCAGCAAACTTAATGATGGTGTTGGAGTCGTGCTTGGCCACACAGTCATGGGTGAACAGGGAGTACAGGAGGGGACTCAGCACACACCCCTGAGGATTAGATTTGAGGATTAGAGTGGCAGGTGTGTTGTTGCCTACCCTTACTACCTGGGGGCTGTCGGTCAAGAAGTCCAGGTTCCAGTTTCAGAGGGAGTTTCCTGTAGTCCCAGGTTCCTTAGCTTAGTGATGAGCTTTGAGGGTACTATGGGGTTGAACGCAATGAACAGCATTCTCACATAGGTGATCCTTTTGTCCAGGTGGGAAAGGGGAGTGTAGAGTGGGATTGAGATTGCATAATCTGTGGCTCTGTTGGGGCGGTATGTGAAATAGAGTGGGTTTATGGTTTCTGGGATGATGGTGTTGATGTGAGTCATGACCAGCCTTTCAAAGCACTTCATGGCTACCGACGTGAGTGCTACAGGGCGGTAGTCATTTAGGCAGGTTACCATCGCTTTCTTGGGCACAGGGACTATGGTGGTCTGCTTGAAACATATACAGTTCATTTGGAAAGTATTCAGACCCTTTGACATTTTCCACATTTTGTTACATTACATATCTAAAATGGATTAAATAAAAACAATTCTCATCAATGTACATACAACACCCCATAATGACAAAGTGAAAACAGTTTTTTTTTTTTATACTTGCAAATATAAAAAACAGAAATACCTTAATTACGTAAGTATTCAGACCCTTTGTTATGAGACTTGAAATTGAGCTCAGGTGTATCCTGTTTCCATTGATCATCCTTGCGATGTTTCTACAACTTGATTGGAGTCCACCTGTGGTAAATTAATTTGATTGGACATGATTTGGAAAGGCACACACCTGTCTACATAAGGTCCCACAGTTGCCAGTGCATGTCAGAGCAAAAACCAAGCCATGAGGTTGAAGGAATTGGCCGTAGAGCTCTGAGACAGGATTGTGTCAAGGCACAGATCTGGGGAAGGGTACCAGCACATTTCTGCAGCATTGAAGGTCTCCGAGAACAAAGTGGCGCAAATCAAATAAATAATCATAAAAATGATGGATATTAAACATTTAGTTATATTCAAGTGTTTTATATCGGTTGAAAGCTTAACTTCTTGGTAATCTAACTGCACGGTCCGATTTACAGTAGCCATTACAGTGAAAGCATGCCATGTGATTGTTGGAGGATGGCGCCCCAAATCAAAATTTGGGTTTCATAAATTCACAAATAGTGATTTAATATTCACTTACTTTTTGAAAATCTCCTTCTGATTTGTCATCCAAAGGGTCCCAGCTATAACATGTAGTGTCATTTCGTTAGATAAAAAAACTTTATAAAACTTTATATCCCAAAAAGTCTGTTTAGTTGGCGCCATCGATGTGAGTAATCCACTCGTTCAGCTTGCAGAGAAAGGAATCCGAAAATCTACCCTTAAACTTTGTTTCAACAAGTCAAAATGCGTTTCTATTAACTCCTCACATACCCTAGAAATGAAATCAAACTACAATATTTCTTTCTTCAACCAGAATCTCAGCGATCACTGCCTCATTGCCTGTATCCGCTATGGAGCCGCAGTCAAACGACCACCCCTCATCACTGTCAAACGCTCCCTAAAACACTTCTGTGAGCAGGCCTTTCTAATCGACCTGGCCCGGGTATCCTGGAAGGACATTGACCTCATCCCGTCAGTTGAGGATGCCTGGTCATTCTTTAAAAGTAACTTCCTCACCATTTTAGATAAGCATGCTCCGTTCAAAAAATGCAGAACTAAGAACAGATATAGCCCTTGGTTCACTCCAGACCTGACTGCCCTCGACCAGCACAAAAACATCCTGTGGCGGACTGCAATAGCATCGAATAGTCCCCGCGATATGCACCTGTTCAGGGAAGTCAGGACCAATACACGCAGTCAGTCTGGAAAGCTAAGGCCAGCTTCTTCAGGTAGAAATTTGCATCCTGTAGCTCCAACTCCAAAAAGTTCTGGGGCACTGTGAAGTCCATGGAGAACAAGAGCACCTCCTCCCAGCTGCCCACTGCACAGCTACTCGCCCAAACCTCTCCAGGTTCTCCTTTACCCAAATCCAGATAGCAGATGTTCTGAAAGAGCTGCAAAACCTGGACCCGTACAAATCAGCTGGGCTTGACAATCTGGACCCTCTATTTCTGAAACTATCCGCCGCCATTGTCGCAACCCCTATTACCAGCCTGTTCAACCTCTCTTTCATATCGTCTGAGATCCCCAAGGATTGGAAAGCTGCCGCAGGGAGACACCCTGGACCCAAACTGTTACAGACCTATATCCATCCTGCCCTGCCTATCTAAGGTCTTCGAAAGCCAAGTCAACAAACAGGTCACTGACCATCTCGAATCCCACCGTACCTTCTCCGCTGTGCAATCTGGTTTCCGAGCCGGTCACGGGTGCACCTCAGCCACGCTCAAGGTACTAAACGATATCATAACCGCCATCGATAAAAGACAGTACTGTGCAGCCGTCTTCAACGACCTTGCCAAGGCTTTCGACTCTGTCAATCACCATAATCTTATCGGCAGACTCAGTAGCCTCGGTTTTTCTGATGACTGCCTTGCCTGGTTCACCAACTACTTTGCAGACAGAGTTCAAATTGGAGGGCATGCTGTCCGGTCCTCTGGCAGTCTCTATGGGGGTGCCACAGGGTTCAATTCTCGGGCCGACTCTTTTCTCTGTATATATCAATGATGTTGCTCTTGCTGTGGGCGATTCCCTGATCCACCTCTACGCAGACGACACCATTCTATATACTTCCGGCCCGTCCTTGGACACTGTGCTATCTAACCTCCAAACGAGCTTCAATGCCATACAACACTCCTTCCATGGCCTCCAACTGCTCTTAAACGCTAGTAAAACCAAATGCATGCTTTTCAACCGTTCGCTGCCTGCACCCGCACGCCTGACTAGCATTACCACTCTGGATGGTTCCGACCTTGAATATGTGGACATTTATAAGTACCTAGGTGTCTGGCTAGACTGTAAACTCTCCTTCCAGACTCATATCAAACATCTCCAATCGAAAATCAAATCTAGAGTCGGCTTTCTATTCCGCAACAAAGCCTCCTTCACTCACGCCGCCAAACTTACCCTAGTAAAACTGACTATCCTACCGATCCTCGACTTCGCCGATGTCATCTACAAAATAGCTTCCAACACTCTACTCAGCAAACTGGATGCAGTTTATCACTGTGCCAACCGTTTTGTCACTAAAGCACCTTATACCACCCACCACTGCGACCTGTATGCTCTAGTCGGCTGGCCCTTGCTACATATTCTTCGCCAGACTCACTGGCTCCAGGTCATCTACAAGTCCATGCTAGGTAAAGCTCTGCCTTATCTCAGTTCACTGGTCACGATGGCAACACCCACCCGTAGCACGCGCTCCAGCAGGTGTATCTCACTGATCATCCCTAAAGCCAACACCTCATTTGGCCACCTTTCGTTCCAGTTCTCTGCTGCCTGTGACTGGAACGAATTGCAAAAATCGCTGAAGTTGGAGACTTTTATCTCCCTCACCAACTTCAAACATCTGCTATCTGAGCAGCTAACCGATCGCTGCAGCTGTACATAGTCTATTGGTAAATAGCCCACCCATTTTTACCTACCTCATCCCCATACTGTTTTTATTTATTTACTTTTCTGCTCTTTTGCACACCAATATCTCTACCTGTACATGAGCATCTGATCATTTATCACTCCAGTGTTAATCTGCAAAATTTTAATTATTCGCCTACCTCCTCATGCCTTTTGCACACAATGTATATAGACTCTCTTTTTTTCTACTGTGTTATTGACTTGTTAATTGTTTACTCCATGTGTAACTCTGTGTTGTCTGTTCACACTGCTATGCTTTATCTTGGCCAGGTCGCAGTTGCAAATGAGAACTTGTTCTCAACTAGCCTACCTGGTTAAATAAAGGTGAAATAAAAAATAAAAATAAAAAAACGGACAGAAGTATGTTCAATAGTAAACCGATTTTATTAGGTGCGTCTTCTCTTCATCGCTCCCCCAAACATGAAATCATATTTCGTATTTGTTTTGGAAGTTACAAGCCTGAAACCTTGAACATAGACTGCTGACACGCTGTGGAAGCCATAGGAATTGCATCCTGGGAGCTAGAATTCAGTATGCCCCTATTCCTTCCATTGTAAGAGCATGGTCTCTCAAAAAACAACAATTCTGGTTGGTTTTTCTTTGGATATTTGCCTACCATATTTATTGTGTTATATTCTCTTACATTATTTTAACATTTCTACGAACTTCAAAGTGTTTTCTTTCCAATGGTACCAATTATATGCATATCCTGGCTTCAGGGCCTGAGCAACAGGCAGTTTACTTTGGGCAGTCAGTCGGAAATTGAGAAAAAAGGGGCCTAGCCCAAAGACGTTTTAAATGGAAGAAGTTTGGAACCATCAAGACTCTTCCTAGAGCTGTCCGCCAGGCCAAACTGAGCAATCGGGGGAGAAGGACCTTGGTCAGGGAGGTGACCAAGATCCCGATGGTCACTCTGAGAGAGCTCCAGAATTCCTCTGTGGAGATGGAAGGACCTTCCAGAAGGACAACCATCTCTGCAGCACTCCACCAACCAGGACTTTATTGTAGAGTGGCCAGATGGAAGCCAGTCCTCAGTAAAAGGCACATGACAGCCAGCTTGGAGTTTGACAAAAGACACCAAAAGGACTCTCAGACCATGAGAAAAAAGATTATCTGGTCTGATGAAACCAATATTGAACTCTTTGGCCTGAATGCCAAGCATCTGGAGGAAACATGGCAACATCCCTATAGTGAAGCATGGTGGTGGCAGCATCATGCTGTGGGGATGTTTTCAGCGGCAGGGACTGGGAGACTAGTCAGGATCGAGGGAAAGATGAACAGAGCAAATTACACGAGAGATCCTTGATGAAAACCTGCTCCAGAGCGCCCAGGACCTCAGACTGGGGTGGAAGTTCACCTTCCAACAGGACAATGACACTAAGCACACAGCCATGATAACGCAGGAGTGGCTTCAGGACAAGTCTCTGAATGTCCTTGAGTGGCCCATCAAGAGCCCGGACTTGAAACCGATCGAACATCTCTGGAGAGACCTGAAATAGCTGTGCAGCGACGCACGCTCCCTATCCAACCTGACAGAGCTTGAGGGGATCTGCAGAGAAAAGGAACTCCCCAAATACAGGTGTGCCAAGCTTGTAGTGTCATACCCAAGAAGACTCAAGGCTGTAAAGCCTGCCAAAGGTGCTTCATAACAAAATACTGAGTAAAGGGTCTGAATACTTATGTAAATGTAATATTTAAGTTTTTTATTTGTAATACACTTGCAAAACTTTCTAAAATACTCTTGTCATTATGGGGTATTGTGTGTAGATTGATGAGGGGGAAAAAATATTTAATAGATTTTAGAATAAGACTGTAACGTAACAAACTGTTCAAAAAGTTTAGGGGTCTGAATTCTTTCCGAATGGACTGTATACAACTGGAGAACCATGTAGCTTGGTTTGTTTCCTACGGGGGACCCGCACGAAAATGTATGCACTCACTACTATAAGTCGCCCTGGATAAGAGCGTCTGCTCCATGACTAAAATGTAAAATGAGACCATGAGATACCTTGCACTATCATTAAAAATTACTATTGATTTTCTTGCTTTTAATATGAAGAGGGTGCATTTTTAGTAATACGATGCGTATGAGGGTCGTCTCTGTGCAGAGTGATGAATGTGTGTGGTACTGAATTTGTTTTTTGGAGCTTCATCATGCTGTTATCCAGCGTGGCTGCTGTACAGTAAGCGCAGCGTGAATGGAGAATGGTTGAGGACACCGTCATTGGGACTCATTGTCTAAATCACTCAGACATAGGTCCCTACATTATTCAATCTAATACCGTATTATATTTTGCTTCTAAGGCAAACTTTGCACAAGATGATTAGTGGTAGAATTCTAAAGAAAAATATATATTTGAGTCACCCACCGCCCAACAGGAGCATGGCAGGACATGTCTGTGAATTGGAAGTGCTACACTCAGGTATGCTATTCTGACAAGACATGTTCAGACACATCTCATCTCCATCACTTTGAAATATGACATATTTTTCACTATACTGCTTGACTCACTCATGAGAAGGAGTGGAAAAAGACACCTGCCTGCCTTATGTATATATATATATATAAGTGGAGCCAATGCTAGCCAACTGGCTCTACTGTAAGCAGGGATATATATATATATATATATATACTGTATATATGCCCTGCTTACAGTAGAGCCAGTTGGCTAGCATTGCCTCCTAGTTGTCAGATTGATTGACTGAAGTTCAATAAGAAATGAACTGCAACATCTTACCACAAAATGTCAATAAATCTCTGGCATAGCTTGTCGAATGTCTTTTTCTCCAGCACTCACCTCTCGCACGCACTCATACACATGCACTCAGGCACACAAACACATGCACAAACACACACACACGACACACACACTCACACTCCTCCAGCCCTTTGTTTACTTCTGACTATGGTGGCATCTTCCGGTCTCATGACCTCCATGTCCTCTTTGACCCCAAGCCTCAGAGGGCTGAGTACTTCAGTTACAGTCAGTCAGTTACACTACTCAGTAGCACTGTTCACTTTTGTAATATACTTTCCCATCCTTCTCACTGGTTTCACAAAATATTTGTTCAGAAAATTCACTCAAAACATCCGACATGATTTTGTTCTGAGGTCCACTTATTTTCTGAAGTCCTCCACTCCTGTGTCCCAAAGGGCACCATATTCCCTCTATAAGTGCGCTAGTTAGCACACTATATCAGGGTAGGGTGCCATTTTGGGTGCAGACCCTTTCTGAGGTACCACTCAAACCGTCCACTCCTCCCAGTGTCCCACCCACATCCACCCCAACCATGCAGCAACATTATTTACAACAAAAACAGGTCCACACAACTAATTAGTCTCTGTCTAACACTGCCTGTCCAGTAGAATGCATTGGGGCATATATCACCTCTATGTCTTACAATGTAGCACTTGTACAAGCTATTTGTCACACTGACAGAACCTTTTATTTTGTTTTAGAGGGTCAAAAAGTGACTGAAATCATCCACATAAACTATTATAATAGAGCCATTTTAACACTTATGTTTATTAAAACAACTTATTCATCTTGTGAACTCAAGTGTGACAGTAAATGATGCTAAAAGCTATCATTTCAAGTAGATAAATACATATTTTGCATTTTCCCCTGTGACACTAAACACATCCCGTCACCCTGGCAGTACTCTCCTCTCTCCTCCTTTCCTCTCCTCTGTGCGACCTGTGATTGAGTCTTTTATCACATCAGTCGTCATATTAAAGACTCGGAGCCCTGGCTGCCAGCAGCTGCCATCGGAGGTCTCATCTCAACCCCCAGAGGACCTCCTGCCTCCTCAGACTTCCTACTGAGATAGTGGTGCCCTGAGACAGCCTGGCACTCACACGCAATACCCTTTCTGGTGCTATCCCACTGTTTGCTCCAAGTTAAAGCTCCCATTGAGGCTTTTATAGCACCCAACTTGGGGCTGTCACAGGACATGTCTGTACTGCAGATGGGCAGGCATGTTTGGAATGCAGAAGTGCAGGCATGTCTGTACTGCAGAAGGGCAGGCATGTTCGTACTTCAGAAGGGCAGGCATGTTTGTACTGCAGAAGTGTCACAAATCCCGCCGAAGATGGTGCCTCTTTCTGTTCCTCTTTCTGTTCGGCGGCGCTCGGATCCTTCCCTCTTGAAGGACTTCCACCGCCTCCACCCAGATCGCACTGCTCCTCGCCCTCCGGGTCGCCCTCGAGGTCGGGGTCGGCGCACTGCGGGAGCCGCGCGTCAGGGGGGGTACTGTCACGAATCCCGCCGAAGATGGTGCCTCTTTCTGTTCGGCGGCGCTCGACGGGCGCCGTCGCCGGCCTACTAACTGCTCCTCCTGCATCTACAGGCTCTTCCTGCATCTACTGCGGCCGGTGAGGACACACTTTGAACTGGTGCTGGAGGAGTCCGTCTGGGAGTCGAGATGGCAGGCGGAACACTTCTCGGCCACCCCAGGTGAGTAGGCACCAAACTCACCCAGAGCTCCCTGTTGGTCACATGTTATTTTTTTCCCCCTGCGTTTTTTCACTCTCTCCAGCATAAGGCGCTAGTCGATTCAGGTGCACAATGGGATTTTTATGGATCGCGGACTCGCCCGTAAGTTGGGTATTCCGTTAGTGCAGATAGACCCACCTGTCCCCGTGCACTCCTTAGATAGCCGACCATTAAGGTCAGGGCTGTTCAGGGAGGCCACAATACCGCTGGACATGGTAACGCAGGGGAATCATAGGGAGAGGATCAGTTTCTACCTTATTGATTCACCTGCGTTTCCAGTGGTGTTGGGGATTCCCCTGGCTGGCTATTCACAATCCCCTCATTTCCTGGAGACAGGGGGTTCTTCAGGGGTGGTCAGAGGAGTGTTCAGATGGGTGTATAGAAGTTTCCATCGGTGCCACGTCGGTGGAGAGTCCAGACCAGGTTTCCACTGTGCGCATTCCCCCAGAATATGCCGATTTGGCTATCGCTTTTTGTAAACAAAAGGCGACCAAATTACCACCCCATCGATGGGGGGATTGCGTGATAAACCTCCAGGAGAGCGCTGCTCTTCCCAGGAGTCACGTGTACCCATTGTCTCAGGAGGAGACGTTGGCTATGGAGACATATGTCACGGAATCTCTGAGACAGGGGTACATTCGGCCCTCCATGTCACCTGTCTCCTCGAGTTTCTTTTTTGTGAAGAAAAAGGAGGGAGGACTGCATCCGTATATTGATTATCGAGGTCTAAATTCGATCACAGTGGGATTTAGTTATCCGCTACCTCTCATTGCTACACGGTGGAATCATTCCACGGAGCGCGTTTTTTCACCAAACTGGACCTCAGGAGCGCGTATAATCTGGTGCGTATTCGGGAGGGAGACGAGTGGAAAACAGCGTTTAGTACCACATCAGGCCATTATGAGTACCTCGTCATGCCGTATGGGTTAAAGAATGCTCCAGACGTCTTTCAATCCTTTGTAGATGAGATTCTCAGGGACCTGCACGGGCAGGGTGTGGTGGTATACATTGATGCCATCTTGATCTATTCTGCCACACGCGCCGCGCATGTCTCCCTGGTGCGCAAGGTACTTGGGTGACTGCTGGAACATGACCTATACGTCAAGGCTGAGAAATGTGTGTTCTCCAAACGAGCCGTTTCCTTCCTGGGTTATCGCATTTCCACCTCGGGGGTGGTGATGGAGTGTGACCGCGTTAACGCCGTGCGTAATTGGCCGACTCCGACCACGGTAAAGGAGGTGCAGCGGTTT
This sequence comes from Oncorhynchus kisutch, assembly GCF_002021735.2. Taxonomy (NCBI): domain Eukaryota; kingdom Metazoa; phylum Chordata; class Actinopteri; order Salmoniformes; family Salmonidae; genus Oncorhynchus; species Oncorhynchus kisutch. The sequence goes on along the minus strand of NC_034191.2, from coordinate 62,875,272 downwards.
TTAGGGTTTGCCTGTTTATCAGCAGTTTTGGCCAAGTGGCGGCGCCTATTACCTCACTGCTGAAGCGGGGGACGGTGCGTTTACGGTGGTCGGCCGAGGCAGATGGAGCTTTCAACCAGTTGAAGGCGCTGTTTACTGACGCGCCCGTGTTGGCACATCCGGACCCTTTGTTAGCATTCATAGTGGAGGTGGATGTGTCCGAGGCTGGTGTTGGAGCCGTGCTGTTGTAACAGTATAATTTTAAACCGTCCCCTCGCCCATACCTGGGCGCGAACCAGGGACTCTCTGCACACATCAACAGTCACCCTCGAAGCATCGTTACCCATCGCTCCACAAAAGCCGTGGCCCTTGCAGAGCAAGGGTAACTACTACTTCAAGGTCTCAGAGCAAGTGACGTCACCGATTGAAACGCTATTTAGTGCACACTGCTAACTAAGCTAGCCGTTTCACATCCGTTACACTCACCCCCCCTTTTGACCTCCTCCTTTTCCGCAGCAACCAGTGATCCGGGTCAACAGCATCAATGTAACAGTATAACTTTAAACCGTCCCCTCGCCCATAACTGGGCGCGAACCAGGGACTCTCTGCACACATCAACAGTCACCCTCGAAGCATCGTTACCCATCGCTCCACAAAAGCCGTGGCCCTTGCAGAGCAAGGGGAACTACTACTTCAAGGTCTCAGAGCAAGTGACGTCACCGATTGAAACGCTATTTAGCGCACACTGCTAACTAAGCTAGCCGTTTCACATCCGTTACACTGTCACAGCGCTCGGGCACGCTACCGAAGCTCCGCCCCTGCACTTTCTTTTCTAAGAAGCTGGGTCCGGCGGAGCGGAACTATGACGTGGGGGACCGGGAGTTGCTAGCTATGGTAAAAGCACTGAAGGTGTGGAGACACTGGCTTGAGGGGGCTAAACACCCTTTCCTCATCTGGACTGACCACTGCAATCTGGAGTATATCCGGGCGGCGAGGAGACTGAATCCTCATCAGGCTAGGTGGGCCATGTTCTTTACCCGATTTAGATTTACCATCTCTTATAGACCAGGTTCCCTCAACACTAAGGCTGACGCGCTGTCCCGTCTCTATGACACCGAGGACCGGTCCATCGATCCTACTCCCATCCTTCCAGCTTCTTGGCTGGTGGCTCCGGTGGCCCACCTTAGCCAAGGACGTGAGGCTCTATGTCTCCTCCTGTTCGGAGACTGAATCCTCATCAGGCTAGGTGGGCCATGTTCTTTACCCGATTTAGATTTACCATCTCTTATAGACCAGGTTCCCTCAACACTAAGGCTGACGCGCTGTCCCGTCTCTATGACACCGAGGACCGGTCCATCGATCCTACTCCCATCCTTCCAGCTTCTTGGCTGGTGGCTCCGGTGGCCCACCTTAGCCAAGGACGTGAGGCTCTATGTCTCCTCCTGTTCGGTATGCGCTCAGATTAAGGCTCCTAGGCACCTGCCTAGAGGGAAGTTACAGCCCCTCCCGGTTCCACAACGGCCCTGGTCTCATCTATCGGTGGACTTTCTTACTGATCTTCCCCCATCTCAGGGGAACACTACCATTCTGGTCATTGTGGATCGGTTCTCTAAGTCCTGCCGTCTCCTCCCATTGCCTGGTCACCCTACGGCCCTACAGACTGCGGAGGCTCTATTTACCCACGTCTTCCAGCACAACGGGGTGCCGGAGGACATCGTATCTGATCGAGGTCCCCAGTTCACATCCTGTGTTTGGAGGGCGTTTATGGAGTGACTGGGGGTCTCGGTCAGCCTGACCTCTGACCTCTGGTTATCACCCGAGAGTAATGGGCAGGTGGAAAGAGTGAACCACGAAGTGGGTAGGTTTCTGTGGTCGTATTGCCAGGGCCGGCCAGGAGAATGGGCGAGGTATGTCCCATGGGCGGAGTTGGCCCAGAACTCACTCCGTCACTCCTCCACGAACATGTCGCCATTCCAATGCGTGCTGGGCTACCAGCCGGTCCTGGCTCCGTGGCATCAGAGTCAGACCGAAGCTCCTGCGGTGGAGGAGTGGGTACAGCGCTCTAGGGAGACCTGGCGGCCAGTCCAGGACTCTCTTAAGCAGGGCGGTGGACAGCAGAAGAAGAGCGCTGACCGCCACTGCAGTGAGGCGCCTGTGTTCGCACCAGGGGACAGGGTCTGGCTCTCGACCCGAAACCTGCCCCTCCGCCTGCCCTGGCAGAAGCTGGGGCCGCAGTGTGTGGGGCCATTTCAAGTCCTGAGGAGGATAAACGAGGTGTGTTATATATTGCAACTTCCCTCTTACTATCGCATTAACCCCTCGTTTCATGTGTCTCTCCTCAGGCCGGTGGTAGCTGGTCCCCTAAAAGAAGGTGAGGTGCCGGATGTCCCTCCGCCCCCTCTGGACATCGAGGGGTCCCCGGCGTACACGGTACGAGCTATTCTGGACTCGAGACGCCGGGTGAGGTGCCTGCAGTACCTCGTGGACTGGGAGGGGTACAGTCCGGAGGAGAGGTGCTGGATACCGGTGGGGGACATTTTGGATCCTTCCCTCTTGAAGGACTTCCACCGCCTCCACCCGGATCGCACTGCTCCTCGCCCTCCGGGTCGCCCTCGAGGCCAGGGTCGGTGCGCTGCGGGAGCCGCGCGTCAGGGGGGGGACTGTCACGAATCCCGCCGAAGATGGTGCCTCTTTCTGTTCGGCCTACTAACTGCCATCGATCCCCTTTTCTGTTTCATTTAGTTGTGTCTGATTTGTTGCACCTGTTTCGTGTTTAGGTTTGGTTGTGGGCTATTTAAACCCAGTAGGCCCTCCGGCTTTTGTGCAGGCTTATTTTTCTGTTTATGGTGTTTGATTATTCTTGTGGTTTCTTTTTCCGATCAGTTTCGTCCTGTTTGGTTGGACAGGGACTTTACGTGCCCTTGTGTGTGTGGCGTGACCGTCTCTCTGGTTTTGTTGGAATATCAAAGATCCACATCTTTTGAACTACCCTGCTGTCTGCGCCTGACTCCTGCACTCACTACTTATTGAAGCCGTGATAAGAAGGGCAGGCATGTTTGTACTGCAGAAGGGAAGGCATGTTTGTACTGCAAAAGGGCAGGCATGTTTGTACCGCTGAAGGGCAGGCATGTTTGTACCGCTGAAGGGCAGACATGTTTGTACCGCTGAAGGGCAGACATGTTTGTACTGCAGAAGGGAAGGCATGTTTGTACTGCAAAAGGGCAGGCATGTTTGTACCGCTGAAGGGCAGACATGTTTGTACCGCTGAAGGGCAGGCATGTTTGTAATGCAGAAGGGTAGGCATGTTTGTACTGCAGAAGGGCAGGCATGTTTGTACCGCAGAAGGGCAGACATGTTTGTACTGCAGAAGGACAGGCATGTTTGTACTGCAGAAGGGCAGACATGTTTGTACTGCAGAAGGACAGGCATATTTGTAATACAGAAGGGCAGGCATGTTTGTAATGCAGAAGGGCAGACATATTTGTAATACAGAAGGGCAGGCATGTTTGTACTGCAGAAGGGCAGGCATATTTGTAATGCAGAAGGGTAGGCATGTTTGTACTGCAGAAGGGCAGGCATGTTTGTAATGCAGAAGGGAAGGCATGTTTGTAATGCAGAAGGGAAGGCATGTTTGTACTGCAGAAGGGCAGGCATATTTGTAATGCAGAAGGACAGGCATGTTTGTACTGCAGAAGGGCAGGCATGTTTGTACTGCAGAAGGGAAGGCATATTTGTAATGCAGAAGGGCAGGCATATTTGTAATGCAGAAGGGCAGGCATGTTCGTACTCCAGAAGGACAGGCATGTTTGTACCGCTGAAGGGCAGACATGTTTGTACCGCTGAAGGGCAGGCATGTTTGTAATGCAGAAGGGTAGGCATGTTTGTACTGCAGAAGGGCAGGCATGTTTGTACTGCAGAAGGGAAGGCATATTTGTAATGCAGAAGGGCAGGCATGTTTGTACCGCAGAAGGGCAGACATGTTTGTACTGCAGAAGGACAGGCATGTTTGTACTGCAGAAGGGCAGATATGTTTGTACTGCAGAAGGACAGGCATATTTGTAATACAGAAGGGCAGGCATGTTTGTAATGCAGAAGGGCAGACATATTTGTAATACAGAAGGGCAGGCATGTTTGTACTGCAGAAGGGCAGGCATATTTGTAATGCAGAAGGGTAGGCATGTTTGTACTGCAGAAGGGCAGGCATGTTTGTAATGCAGAAGGGAAGGCATGTTTGTAATGCAGAAGGGAAGGCATGTTTGTACTGCAGAAGGGCAGGCATATTTGTAATGCAGAAGGACAGGCATGTTTGTACTGCAGAAGGGCAGGCATGTTTGTACTGCAGAAGGGAAGGCATATTTGTAATGCAGAAGGGCAGGCATATTTGTACTGCAGAAGGGCAGGCATGTTCGTACTCCAGAAGGACAGGCATGTTTGTACTGCAGAAGGACAGGCATTTTTGTACTCCAGAAGGACAGGCATGTTTGTCCTGTAGAAGGGCAGGCATGTTTGTACTGCAGAAGGACAGGCATGTTTGTACTGCAGAAGGGCAGACATGTTTGTACTGCAGAAGGGCAGACATGTTTGTACTGCAGAAGGGCAGGCATGTTTGTAATGCAGAAGGGAAGGCATGTTTGTAATGCAGATGAGAGGAATAAAAGTAAGTAACCCAGGGATTGAGCTGTTTAGAGGACTTTTCAGATTGATTTCTTTACAGTAAAGTAGAGTAGAGTAGATTAAAGAAGAGTAGACTATAGTAGAATATAGTGCATTCAGAAAGTATTCAGACCCTTTGACTTTTCCCACATTTTGTTACGTTACAGCCTTATTCTATAATATATATATTTTTAATTCCTCATCAAATTACACACAATCCCCCGTAATGACAAGCAAAAACAGGTTTTTAGAAATGTATTAAACATTTTAAAAAAGTAAACATGTTTTCTTACACATTTTAGAATAAGGATGTAAGTCAAAGGGCTGAATACTTTCTGAATGCACTGTACAACACTATGTACACAGGAAGTAGAACTCTAAACCAGATCTGAAAAGATCAGTCTGTACCTAAACAGTACAATACTACAGTTTATTGAGAGAGCTGATAGCTCCCGGGATGAAGGATAGGATTTGTGTGTGCTATCTCTTGCTATTGCTAACTGTAATAATGCTGTGGTTGATTATTCTCTATTGATAATGGGCATATCATCAGGGACACTTGAGAAACCCGGGAGTAACTGAAAAGTAATTAAGATGTAATCAGTATCGCTGGTCAAAGCTACAGGAATCAAACAAATCGTATCCATCATTGCCTGACCAAGAGAGAATATTTTCAAACCAGAATGTCTGTCATGCCTGCTCCCGCTCCCCCCCCCCCCCCCCCCCCCCCCCCTCCCCGGCGCTCGAGGGTGACAGGCTGCCCTTCATTACGCACACCTGTCACCATCATTACGCGCAGCTGCGCAATATTGGACTCACCTGGACTCCATTACTTTGTAGATTACCCCCTCTATATATGTCTGCTCCTCTGTTTCTTCCCTGTGTCAGCATTGATGTCGTTATTTATCCCGTCTAGACGCTTTTCCTGTTCTGTTTCATGTCCTCTGTTTATTAAATGTTCACTCCCTGTACCTGCTTCTCGTCTCCAGCGTCAATCCTCACAACGTACTTGTCTACTGTGTGCCAAAAGTCTATAGCAAGACATACACACACACGCACACACACAAGTATACACACACACACACACACATGCCTTTAGGCTTGGTTGACAGCCTCTCAAGCTAATATCTCAATTCCTAGACCTCAATAATATTGAATGTGTAAGCTGAAAAGTTCTTCTTCAGCATTACTTGATTGAAATGAAACCCGTAGAACAGATAAAGTTATGTTCGAGTGAAATATAAGATAGAACGAAGCCCTCAGTAGAAGATCTTCCAATCGTTTTTTATTGTTCCACATGAGGACTATTCAGATAAGATTTCCTTCTTACGAGTGTATCTCATGATTCCAGTCACTTCTGAACACTTGGAGTTGAAATAAGCCCACATCGCTAGCTGGCTATAGGCGTTGGATGACTTAATCAGGGCCATAAAGCACCAGTCTTTACTTAGAGCTATATGGTATGTTGATTCTGCTCGGCTCAGCTCGGCACGGGCACTGCATTTCATCAGCCGGCGGGCGGGAAGGAATTGTGAAATATGGCTCCTGTGAAGGTAATGTGGCCTATCTCTGTCCAAACAGGACACATTTATCGTCTGCTGCAGTATTTACAACGGCTGGAGCAATGATGATGTGACCATACCAGACCAGTCTTGTTTAACTGCACTGGAGAAAGGCTCAGGGCCTGGCCTAGATGGCACACCATTCACTACATACTGTAGTGCACTACTTTTGACCAGGGCCCAGAATAGGGTGCCATTTGGGATGCAGACTCAGTGTGTTGATAATGCCTTGGCCAGGGGCAGCTACTATACGGGTCAGAGGGACACACCATAGAGAAGAGAAACTAGTAACTATCCAGCAAACATGTCCATATTGGTACGACGTGGGCCCAATGCGGGCTGAAATATTGGCCCTACATAGGCTTCCCACATTGGGCCGATGCCCCTTTGCTCATCGGCTCCAAATTGGCCCCGAAGGGATTTTCCCAGTGTGGCCCAGTGTGGACAGGCCATATCTGGTGAGGGCAGCCCATACTGAAATAAACCCATCTTTTCCCAACAAACATGCCCACATTGGCATGATGTGGGTCCAATGCGTGTTAAAACATTTGAGCCCCAAGGGTAGTAACGTTTGCACAAAAATAACTTGTGAACTAGGGCTATAAGATGTTTACAAGATAATTTGCTTTAAAGTTTCAAACCCTTATTAGTGTCAGCGATTTTTATGTTGTATTCTATTTACCCCCCCCCCTCCCAATTTTCAAATGTGCCCCCGCCTCTACCTTATAATGTAGCTAGGCTTGGTGTGGGCTTACCCGTGTTGAGCTTGGTGTGGGATAGCCCGTGTTGAGCTTGGTGTGGGATAGCCCGTGTTGAGCTTGGTGTGGGCTAGCCCGTGTTGAGCTTGGTGTGGGCTATCCCGTGCTGAGCTTAGTGTGGGCTAGCCCGTGCTGAGCTTAGTGTGGGCTAGCCCATGCTGGGTTTGGTATGGGCTAGCCCGTGCTGAGCTTGGTGTGGGCTAGCCCGTTCTGAGCTTGGTGTGGGCTAGCCCGTGCTGAGCTTGGTGTGGGCTAGCCCATTCTGAGCTTGGTGTGGGCTAGCCCGTGCTGAGCTTGGAGTGGGCTAGCCCGTGCTGAGCTTGGTGTGGGCTAGCCCGTGCTGAGCTTGGTGTGGGCTAGCCCGTTCTGAGCTTGGTGTGGGCTAGCCCGTTCTGAGCTTGGTGTGGGCTAGCCCGTTCTAAGCTTGGTGTGGGCTAGCCCGTGCTGAGCTTGGTGTGGGCTAGCCCGTGCTGGGTTTGGTGTGGGCTAGCCCATGTTGGGCTGGTGTAGGCTTGTGTGCTTGCCTGCTTTGGGCTTAGTGTAGACTAGCCAGTGTCAGGATTAACCATGTTGGGCTGATGTGGGATGGCTGTGGGCTGGCCTGTGCTGGGCTAGGCCGTATTCGGATGGTGTGGACTTGTTGTGGGCTTTGTGTGGGCTAGCCCCTGTCCACCTTGCCCATCAAATACCCACACAGGGCCAATGGGTTTATGTTTGCTGGGCAATTACAATATATATATTTTTATTCTCATCATCTGAATAGACATGGCCGTTGCATGGTTTGTAAGAGGTCATGACAATAAACGGCATGATGATCTAAGGATGTCAAACACCAAAAAGAGCAAGACATTACTTGAATGAATTAAATTGCAACTTTGTTTTATATTAAACCCACAAGACTTCTTCTTTTATACAGAGAGCCTCTTGATACAACTGCCTCTACATTTCGGACTTGGACAAAACAATAGATACAGGCTCTATAGTTTGGGGGACATGTTGCATTATAAATGGTCTGGAATCCAAATCTTATCTTTGGAAGAAAGTTTTGACAGGCGAAGGCCTTTTGATAGTCACTATACACACTCCATGTCCTCACAGTAGGGGGTCTCCCCCCATCTCCCTCACTAGATATTAGTGGAACACAGGATTTAGACGTAAATGCTCTTCAGGATTAGCCATAACCGAAGGTTGAACTGTGGAATTTGCAAGTTCATTTGTCTCATTTAGATCTAACCGGTGTAATTTAGCAGCCAGAAAATTTTTGCTGAATAAATCTGTCAAAAATAACCTCTACTCCAGGAACTCACCAACTGTCTGTGAGAGATCTATCTCGTTGTCTGCTTAATTATGCGGTTCACTAACTTCTCCAGTACATCAAACCTCCCAATTTTGGGATAATATCCTTTTTCCTGTCAATTTGAGATGCGATAAGCAGCGAAAATGAATTAGACTTGATCCAGTGTTTAATATGGGACATTCTGAGGAAGCAGCCTTCACTTCACTACTGCCACACTCCTTGTAATCCAGAAGCACTGGAGCACAAAGTGTCATAACACCAGACCTAGAGTGGACGTGGAGCACAAAGTGTCACCAAACCACCCGGAGACAGTGGACATGCCTGCACAGCTCATTACTCTGCAGCCGATGGGTTACAGAACTGTCTTTTGATCAGATGTATAATTCAACATGAATCGCTGGATGATTTTATGCACCCCCCCCCCCCAAAAAAAAAAAACATAGAGTGTCATTTGGAGACTCCTGTAGAGTATACTAGCCTACGGAGAGAGAATATTTGGAGTTGTGCTTGACCAGGGATATACTGATTGTGTACAGCATATCTAGCAATTCTACATATTTATTCTATCAACTGATTAGCTGGCTGATAGTTGACTAACCAACTAACCAAATCAACAGTACAATTTATTCAACAATCAATAAAATAATGAATTTGCTCAATATTGGCTCTAAACACAACAAGTTAATGTGCTAGTTTGCATAGAAAAACATCAACTGGGTTTCCTGTAACCAATTATAACTGGCCTACAGAAGTGTGATATTTCAATAAATAACCAACATTCTCATTAGCTGCCTGTTCTTAATGAGGTTAATTAGTTAAATGCTTTCTAAGCCTGTCTTCACAGCAGGGTAAAATATTGACTTATTAAAGCATTCCAAATGTTAGGAGAGGTAGACATTAATCAATACAAACCAATTTGCGCTTTCTAAATTATGCATGTTCCTGTTTGGTTTCATATGCCCGAAATGAGCTGAGAATACGCATTTAACAGGGTTATTATTGTATATTTTTTGCTGACAAATGCCATTCTTAAACCGGTAACTAGTATCTTGCTTATATTGCATGCACAATGTTAAATACACATACTTGTTACCGGCACTTATCCACGAACATGACCTGCAGTGAGACCAATTCCCATACCGTTGTCCAGATCTGTCCTAGCCTCTCCTTCCCTCAGTCAGAGCATTTCAATAAATATATATAAAAAAGATTTGATAAAATATTGAATTTGGCCTTTACTACTATAGCACATAGTAAATGGCAAAAAAGACATCATAAGGAATAAGGTTTTGAAGTGTCTGTATAAGAAAGCTCAGGAAATATTTTTGGACACATATTCAACCCCTTATTTTTGTTGGCACAAAACTACCTCCATACTTCCATTGGTTTGTAAGAGTTACCTTCAGACGGGTCCCGTGACAATTGTGGGGGAAGAGCAAAATGGAGAACACCATCGAGAGTCTCTCCTTTCCATAGTGGGGTCATATTAGTTTGTAGCTCAAACGGTTCGGATGCTACAGACAGAATTTATCACATCAGCGTTGCCGACTTCAGACGTGTCCCATGACACTTGTTGGGGTCGTAGAGCAAAACAGAGAACACCGTCATGATTGTGAGAGTCTCCCGTTTCCATAGAGTCATAATAGTTTGTGGGCTCAGACATTTCCTGAGAATACCGATTTTTTTTTGGGGGGGGGGGGGCCATACAAAACAACTAGCTTAAACTGACATATTTTTTATTATGTTCTTTAGATTGACGCACGAGTTGAGTCAATAAAAAAATGACAGGATTAGAAGTAACAGAAGAGGTAGTATGCGTAGTAATAATTTACTGTATTTAAACTGTATTTACAAATATATAGTGGGCAGCAGTGTTGACCGTGTGTGTGTGTGTGTGTGTGTGTGTGTGTGTGTGTGTGTGTGTGTGTAAGGGGTTAGATGTGTGGGTATTCAGTGCAAATAATTTCTAAAGTGCATAAAGTCTCTCAGCTTGAAATAGTCTTTAAGGTGCAGGTCTGTGCAGGGAGAAGACTAGGTTTAGCTTTTCAGCAGTCTGATGGCCTGGTGGTAGAAGCTGTCTATAAGCCTGTAGGTCCGAGACCCGATACTCCGATACCACTTGCCAGATGGTAACAGAGTGAACAGTCTGTTGTTCGCATGACTGGAGTCCTTGACGACCTTTCGGGCCTTCCTCAGACACTGCCGGGTGTAGATGTTCTGGAGAACAAGGACATTGCCCCCAATGATGTATTGTGCCATCCACACCACCCTCTGTAAGCTCTTCCGGGCAGTGATGCAGCCGGTCAAGATGCTCTCGATGGTGCAGCCGTAGAACTTCTTTATGATCCGAGGGCCCATGTCTAAATTCTTCAGGTGCCTTTGGTCGAAGAGGCTGTGCTGCACCTTCTTCACCACTGTGGTGGTGTGTTTGGACCATGTCAGGTTCTCTGATGTGCACGCCAAAGAACTTGAAGCATTTAACCCTCTCCAGTGCAGCCCCATTGCTGTCAATAGGGAAATGTTCCTCCTCTTGTTTCCTGTAGTTCACAATCAGCTGCTTGGTTTTGCTAATGTTGTGGGATAGGCTGTTTCCTTGGCCCTGTTGGCAGTCTATACGCCATCGACTATCAGGCCCATCACCGTTGTGTAGTCTGCAAACTTAATAATGGTGTTGGAGTCATACGTGGCCACACAGTCGTGGGTGCACAGGGAGTACAGGAGGGGGCTGAGCACTCAGCACAGGGAGCCCGTGTTGAGGGTCATTGCGGCAGAGTTGATGTTGCTTACCCTCACCACTTTCACAAACACACACACACACACACACACACACACACACTCTATTTCTCTCTATTCTCTCTTTCCTTCCCTCTTTCTTTCTCTCTCTCTCCCTCTCTCTTTATGTCTCACTTTCCCTATCTTTTCTCCCTCCCTCTCTCCCCCTCTTCTCTTTCTCTCCCACTCTCCATGTCAATCATCCTTAACCCTGATAGCCAACAGAACACATACCCACTACAGCTGCTGTCTTAAAAGATTAATACCTAACAGGTGCGGGAGCAAAAACTAGCTCACGCTAAATATCCGTCCATAAACTGAGAACAAGCATGTATTTTTTTTGTAATATTTTATTTGTCATTTATTTTAAACAATACAAAACATCCACATACAAACGACAACATACAGACGTACACAAACATCCACACCACTAGTGTATATTTTGTACTTAAAAACTGGAAACCAAGCCTTCCTCCATTGTTATCACAATGGAAAGGTCAAATGTTGAAAATGCGTGGGTGACAGAGAGAAACAAAATGGTGCAGTTTGAGGCCATGTGGCAGAGAGTTATGCAGGCGCTGGAGATGGGGATGTGAGCTGTAGAATTTGTGAAATTTGTCTCTTGTGTAATAAATTATATACATTAGTTTATACTGTATTAAGCGTGCATTTTAGTTTACTGTAATTGCCCTAGTTATGTTCCAACATTCCATCTTGTGCCAATATCAGTTCTTTTTCAATCTTGGTTCCAGTTGTTTATATCTTTTTCGAAGATATTCTCAGTTGGATAGGCTCTCTGCAAGGTTTTCTATATCTTACCTATCATATAAATATCCCTTTCGGACTCAAATGTGTTTGCGTCAAGATTGCGCTGATGTCCAAAATATTTCAAATAAAAATGTCTTGGTAGGAAACTTTTAAGTTGCATGTGTTTGAAAATGTCGACATTGGTCAGTCCAAGGCAAAGGGTGTCTATTTTGAAGAATCTAAAATATATTTTGATTTGTTTAACGCTTTTTTGGTTACTACATGTTTCCATATGTGTTATTGCATAGTTTTGATGTCCTCACTATTGTTCTACAATGTAATAAATGTAAAAATAAAGAAAAAACATGTAATGAGTAGTTGTGCCCAAACTTTTGACTGGTACTGTACATGCTATATTTCTCCCTTTGATATGTCTTTTCAGTGCCGATGTAGTCCCTTGGCATCAACCTCTTCTATCGATACTACATAGAGAAGAGCAGTTAATATAGAATAGAATAGATTGTATTGGGCGGAGGGGGAAAGGATGGTCTCAGGCATCACTGTATGTAGTGATGGGGGAAAGCTGGTCTCAGGCGTCACTGTATGTAGTGATGGGGGAAAGCTGGTCTCAGGCGTCACTGTATGTAGTGATGGGGGAAAGCTGGTCTCAGGTATCACTGTATGTAGTGATGGGGGAAGCTGGGCTCAGGCATCACTGTATGTAGTGATGGGGGAAAGGATGGTCTCAGGCATCACTGTATGTAGTGATGGGGGAAAGCTGGTCTCAGGCATCACTGTATGTAGTGATGGGGTAAAGCTGGTCTCGGGCATCACTGTATGTAGTGATGGGGGAAAGCTGGTCTCGGGCATCACTGTATGTCGTGATGGGGGAAAGCTGGTCTCGGGCACTGTATGTAGTGATGGGGGAAAGCTGGTCTCGGGCATCACTGTATGTCGTGATGGGGGAAAGCTGGTCTCTGGCATCACTGTATGTAGTGATGGGGGAAAGCTGTTCTCGGGCATCACTGTATGTAGTGATGGGGGAAAGCTGGTCTCGGGCATCACTGTATGTAGTGATGAGGGAAAGCTGGTCTCAGACATCACTGTATGTAGTGATGGGGGAAAGCTGGTCTCAGGCATCACTGTATGTAGTGATGAGGGAAAGCTGGTCTCAGGCATCACTGTATGTAGTGATGGGGTAAAGCTGGTCTCAGGCATCACTGTATGTAGTGATGGGGGAAAGCTGGTCTCAGGCATCACTGTATGTAGTGATGAGGGAAAGCTGGTCTCAGGCATCACTGTATGTAGTGATGGGGGAAAGCTGGTCTCAGGCATCACTGTATGTAGTGATGGGGGAAAGCTGGTCTCAGGCATCACTGTATGTAGTGATGGGGGAAAGCTGGTCTCAGGCATCACTGTATGTAGTGATGGGGGAAAGCTGGTCTCAGGCATCACAGTATGTAGTGATGGGGGAAAGCTGGTCTCAGGCATCACTGTATGTAGACTAGTGCGCTCATCGTTGTTTCCTTTTTTGACCTCTTCTCAGAGCAGGGGGCTCAGTAAGATAGACCATGTGGCTTAGTTGTACTTTATTTATGTATGTAAGCCATATGTATGTATACTGTATGTGTGTATACCACCTCCGTAAAGTACCTGTCAGTCTTGACAGGGGCTACCATACCATACAATTTCAGCCTAAAAAGGCATACCGACTTATCTCTAGAATATAGAACTCTGCTAAAAGTCTATCCTCTTGGAAATGTATTGGCTATTTGCTGGATTGAGTGTCTACAGTTCAACTACGTGGGCATGAATCATATTCCTGCTAACATGGATTGTTCTATTGCCTTCTCTATCAGAGGTTTTGATGCCAGTTATGACCGAATTGCAATCACTAAGCAGCACATCAATTCTATCAATATTATTCCTGCGATCAAAATCTCATTACTCTGAAGCGTTTACGCTATATGAAATCAGAACATGTCACAGCCTACATCTGAGCTACGATATTCATAATAGTCCCATCAATATCTTGTTTCATAACACATGGTCCAATTGCATTTGCTGGAAGGTCAAGCTCTTGTAGGCCAATCTGAGTTACATTACGCTGGGTCTTGTAATACTTCCATCAAAGAGACAGCTTACGTTCCCCTAACATCCTCAATGTACTTGTAACGACCGTCAGCAATGACTCATCATCTAGTTGTCCTGTGAAGGAGCTGAACCAGCCTCTTGATAAGCAGTTTCAAATGGAAGTGGAACAGAAAATAGACTTTTCCATCTTTCGCTGTGGGTAATCACAGTTATCATAGCAAAAAAAAAGCTACATCACTAAATCTCTCTGTCATCCTCAGAGTTTTTTCTATTTATCAGTCTTGCCAGAATGTCAGTGAGTGTGTTGGTGATCTATACCCGTCCTTATCAGTGTGGAGTATACTCAGACTGAAAGGGAGAACTTGGAAGTTAATCAAAAAAGCAGAGTAGTGGTCATAGTGGTGGTCTGTGGCAATACACAAGGAGAGAAAACGTGTACAATGACTGAGGTAAACAAATCTTGTTGGGGCTATGACAGAATATTTGAGAGCACAAGGTCACATAAGGTATAAAAGGTTTATCCTACTATAATGTCTATTAAAAAACAGTGGGATTGAAAATAGAGAAAGCATGGATAGGAGGGCCAGGAGAATTTCCTGGCGAGGTCACACATGGTCAGAAATAACTCCTGTACATATGAAACAGTTGACTATGATGGGACTAAAGGTCATAGTGGAAGGTGGAAGGTGGAAGGGCAATGCTCAGTTGACTGGGGCTGCATCCGAAATGGGACCCTTTTCCAAACATATCGGCACCTCTTTTGACCAGAGCCCTATGAGCCTTATGGTCCCTGGTCAAAAGTAGTGCACTACATAAGGAATAGGGTGCCATTCAGGACACCCACTGGATGTAAACTGGGTTAATAGCTTGGGTGACATCCTCAGTCCTGAGGGTCCAATATATACCTGGCCATCCGAGAGCTTATCTAGCGTGAATACTCAAGCTCTGACCTGGTGATGATAATGGGGCCGGAGGGGACGGCTGCCGTTTTACAGGCTCCTAAATAACTGTGCTATTTTGTGTGTGTTTTTTGCAATGTTTGTAACTTATTTTGTACATGAAAAAGAGCTTCTGGATATCAGAATAGTGATTACTCACCTCAAAAAATAATGTTTACATATCTTGCATTACTCATCATACTGCATTCCATACTTTTCTACTGTATCTTAGTCTTTGCTGCTCTGATATTGCTTGTCCAAGTATTTACATATTCTTAATTCCATTCCATTACTTAGATTTGTGGGGATTGGGTACAGTATATGTTGTGAAATTGTTAGATATTACTTGTTAGATATTACTGCACTGTCGGAACTAGAAGCACAAGCATTTCACTACACCCATAAAAACATCTGCTAAACACGTGTATGTGACCAATACAATTTGATTTGATTTGAACCCGCTTCTACCATCCATTCTATTGGCCAACGTTCAATGCCTGGAGAATAAACTGGACGACCGAGAGACTATTCTACCAACAGGACATTAAAAACGGTCATATCTTATGTTTCACTGAGTTGTGGCTGAACGACGACACGGATAATATACAGTTGGCTGGGTTTTCCGTGCATCGGCAGGAAACTCTACCAGCATGTGCAACCAGAGGAAAAATACCTCTAGACCAGCTTTACTCCACCCACAGAGACACATACAAAGCTCTCCCTCGCTCTCCATTTGGCAAATCTGACCATAATTCTGTCCTCTGATTTCTGCTTACAAGCAAAAACTAAAGTAGGAAGTACCAGTGACTCACTCAATACGGAAGTGGTCAGATGAAGCAGATTCTACACTACAGGAATGTTTTGCTATCACAGACTGGACTATGTTCCAGGATTCATCCAATGGTATTGAGGCGTATACCACCTCAGTCACCGGCTTCATCAATAAGTGCATCGACGACATCGTCCCCACAATGACCATACGTACATTTCCCAATCAGAAGCCATGGATTACAGGCAAAATCCTCACCGAGCTAAAGGCTAGACCTGCTGCTTTCAAGGAGCAGGACACTAATCTAAGAAATCCCGCTATGCCCTCCAGCAAACCATCAAACAGGCAAAGTGTCAATACAGGACTAAGATTGAATCCTACTACACCGGCTCTGATGCTCGTCGGATGTGGCAGGGCCTGCAAACTATTATGGACTGCGAAGGGAAACCCAGCCGAGAACTGCCCAGTGATGGGAGCCTACCAGACGAGCTAAATGCTTTTAATGCTCTCTTCAAGTCAAGGAACACTGAAACATGCATGAGAGCACCAGCTGTTCCAGGCGACTGTGTGATCACACTCTCTGTAGCCAATGTGAGCAAGACCTTTAAACAGGTCAACATTCAGAAGGTCGCTGGGGCCAGACGGATTACCAGGTCATGGACTCAGAGCATACGCGGACCAACTGGCAAGTGTCTTCACTGACATTTTCAACCTCTCCCTGACTGAGTCTGTAATACTGAGCATTTAGACCTCTTGACTTTTTCTTCATTTTGTTACGTTACAGCCTTATTCTAAAATTGAATATTTGTTTTTTCCATCATCAATCTACACACAACACCACATAATGCGAAAGCAAAAACTGGTTTTTAGATATTTTTAAATGGAAATATCACATTTACATAAGTATTCAGAACCTTTACTCAGTACTTTGTTTAAGCACCTTTGACAGCGATTACAGCTTAGAGTCTTCTTGGGTGTGACGCTACATGCTTGGCACACCTGTATTTGGGTAAATTTTCCCATTCTTCTCTACAGCTATATTCAGGTCTCTCCAGAGATGTTTGATCGGGTTCAAGTCCGGGCTCTGGCTGGGCCACTCAAGGACATTCTAAGACTGTCACGAGTCCGACCGAGGGTGGCTCCCCTTCCCGTTCGGGTGGTGCTCGGTGGTCGTCGTCACCAGCCTATTAGTTGCCACTGATTTTCTTTCCTCCCCCTCCTTGTATGTTTATTGTTAGCACCTGTTAGTTAGTAATTAGTTGGGCTTTATTAGACAGCCGGCCCGCCTGTTCCTTTGTGCGGGATTCATTATTGAATCATAAACTTCGTGTATGAAGTAGACGAACGTGTTTGTTCCTGGTCGTGTATTCTGCTGTACTGTTTTCGTCCCCCCATGTTTGGGGCATTTGTTTTTGAGCACCCAGTGTTTCGTGAGTGTATTAAATAGCACAGTATTGAACTCTCTGTTTCCTGCGTCTGACTCCACACCTACGACACCCGGAGCGTTACAGAGACTTGTTTCAAAGCCACTCCTGCATTGTCTTGGTTGTTTGCTTAGGGTCATTGTCCTGTTGGAAGGTTAACCTTCGCCCCAGTCTAAGGTCCTGAGCATTCATTAAGGGCATTCATTAAGGGTACTCTGTACTCTGTACTCTGTACTTTTTTCCGTTCATCTTTCCCTCAATCCTGACTAGTCTCCCAGTCCCTGCCTCTGAATAATATCCACACAGCATGATGCTGCCACCCCCATGCTACACTGTAGGGATGGTGCCAGATTTCCTCCAGAGGTGACGCTTGGCATTCAGGCCAAAGAGTTCAATCCTGGTTTCATCAGACCAGGGAATTTAGCTTTTTCCATCTCTACAGGGGAACTCTGGAGCTCTCTCAGAGTGACCATTGGGTTCTTGGTCACCTCCCTGACCAATGCCCTTCTCCCCCGATTGCTCAGTTTAGCTGGGCGGCCAGCTCTAGGAAGAGTCTTGGTGGTTTCAAATTTCTTCCATTTAAAAAGGATGGATACCACTGTGTTCTTGGGGACATTCAATGCTGACAACGTTTTTTGGTGCCCTTCACCAGATCTGTGCCTTGACACAATCCTGTCTCAGAGCTCTACAGACAATTCCATGGCTTGGTTTAGGCTTTTACTTGCACTGTAACCTGTGGGACCTTATATAGACAGGTGTGTGCCTTTCCAAATCATGTCCAATCAAGTGAATTTACCACAGGTGGACTCCAATCCAGTTGTAGAAACATCTCAAGGATGATCAATGGAAACAGGATGCACCTGAGCTCAATTTAGAGTCTTATAGCAAAGGGTCTGATTACTTATGTAAATAAGCTATTTCTGTTTTCTAATTTAAAAAACAATCTTTGTCATTATGGGGTATTGTGTGTAGATTGATGAGGGAAAAAATGCATGCATGATACAGCACGGGGTTAGGTTAGGAGGAGCCTCTGTCTGTACCTCTGTAAAACAATGTGGCTGTGTGTCTGGCATTGGAGCACCAGGGGACATAGCACTTTGGGCCTGGGCATGTTCAGACACTAGTCACTATGGCTCTGATAGATAGGGGGCCTGCAGCTCCAAAGAGGTCAAATGCCATAATATTTTATTTATATGTATTAATAAATGTGACCAAATACCAGAGGGGACAAATAATGGTTATGGGATATTTGATACTTCCTGCTATTTTTATCTACGAGCATCAATCAATAGTACAATACTGTAGAAACACATTTTGATTGAACAGTGAGTGTGTGTGTGACTTGTCCATTTTTGATGCAGTTGTGACCTATTGGAAGGTCATAATATTATCAAAATGAGATAAGACCATGAGAGACATATTATATATTTATTGTGCTTCTCAAAGCAAAACATGGCAAAATAGCTAAACAAGTTTAGTATCCTACCGTGAGATAGAACTCAGCAGCTTTTAACAGATGGTGTGCTGGAAATGAGCCTAAAGCTTTTCTTTTTTTTCCATATGACTAAACTGTTATATCATGCTTGTTAATCATTGTGCTGCCCTCCCCCATTCTCTTCCTTTCTTCCTCTTGTTCTGCTTATTATCTGCTCAATGGGTGCCTGTGCTGTTTCTCCTTCTCAGCTTCTTTCGCATCCTCATCTCTCTCGCTTCTTCTCCCCTCCCCCTCTGTCTCCCCCCCCCCCTCTGTCTCTCTCTCTCTCACTCTCTCTCTCACCCCCCACCCCCTGCTCTGAGATCTTTATCATGTTAGGTCCTGGCAAGATGGTGTCACAGTGCAGGAAACTCAGGAGCCAGCTCTACCTAGCCGATGTGAATGTAACCGATGTGAAATGGCTATCTAGTTAGTGGTGACTGCTAGTAGCATTTCAATCAGGGACATCACTCGCTCTGAGACCTTGAAGTAGTTGTTTCCCTTGCTCTGCTAGGGCCATGGTTTTTGTGGAGCAATACGTAACAATGCTTTGTGGGAGCAGTCAATGTTTTCAGCGGGTCCCTGGTTCAAGCCCAGGTTAAGGCATGAGAGGACGGAAGCGCCACTGTTTCATGAACACCAGGCTTAGTGACTCAGACCTCAGAATAATCAGACTCTTCACTCTACCTACAGAGGTGTGACCCTCCCTCTATCCATCCATCCATCCATCCATTCTCTCTCTCTCTCTCTCTCTCTCTCTCTCTCTCTCTCTCGCTCTCTCGCTCTCTCGCTCTCTCTCTCGCTCTCTCGCTCTCTCTCTCTCGTTCTCTCGTTCTCTCGCTCTCTCGCTCTCTCGCTCTCTCGCTCTCTCTCTCTCGCTCTCGCTCTCGCTCTCGCTCTCGCTCTCGCTCTCGCTCTCGCTCTCTCTCGCTCTCTCTCGCTCTCTCTCGCTCTCTCTCTCTCTCTGCAGCCCAACCTAACAATATACCCTGCAGCCCACCCTACCAATATGCTGTGCAGCCCAACCTAACAGTATACCCTGCAGCCCAACCTACCAATATGCCGTGCAGCCCAACCTAACAGTATACCTTGCAGTCCAACCTAACAGTATACCCTGCAGCCCAACCTACCAATATGCTGTCTAGACCAACCTACCAGTATACCCTGCAGGCCAACCTACGAATATGCTGTGCAGCCCAACCTACCAGTATACCCTGCAGCCCAACCTACCAGTATACCCTGCAGGCCAACCTACGCATATGCTGTGCTGTGCAGCCCAACCTAACAGTATACCCTGCAGCCCAACCTACCAATATGCTGTCTAGCCCAACCTAACAGTATACCCTGCAGGCCAACCTACCAGTATACCCTGCAGTCCAACCTAACAGTATACCCTGCAGCCCAACCTACCAGTATACCCTGCAGCCCAACCTAATAGTATACCCTGCAGTCCAACCTGACAGTATACCCTGCAGTCCAACCTAACAGTATACCCTGCAGCCCAACCTACCAGTATACCCTGCAGTCCAACCTAACAGTATACCCTGCAGCCCAACCTACCAGTATGCCCTGCAGCCCAACCTACCAGTATACCCTGCAGCCCAACCTACCAGTATACCCTGCAGCCCAACCTACCAGTATACCCTGCAGTCCAACCTACCAGTATACCCTGCAGTCCAACCTAACAGTATACCCTGCAGCCCAACCTACCAGTATACCCTGCAGCCCAACCTACCAGTATACCCTGCAGCCCAACCTACCAGTATACCCTGCAGTCCAACCTAACAGTATACCCTGCAGCCCAACCTACCAGTATGCCCTGCAGCCCAACCTACCAGTATACCCTGCAGCCCAACCTACCAGTATGCTGTGCAGCCTCCTCCAACAGCCTACTGTTGGCTTGTGATGCACAGCTAATTATATTTATACATCAATGTAGATATTTGTGTGGTCCAACCATCCTGTTTACATGTAAAAGCACTCGTCTCACTTCTCCTGTGGTGGCAGATGGTGAGATAGAGAGAGAAGGAGAGAGAAGGCGAGAGAAGGAGTGAGGAGTCCGTAGGGAAGCAAACTTACTAATAATAGAAACCACTTCAGGGCTACCATCTTTCTTCTCTCTAACCTTCACATTCTCTCACCTCTTCAGACTGATTTGTTAATTGTTTATAGCACCTTACCATGCAATATGACTAAGTGATAAAAAAATATGTGTGTCTAGAGCTTCAATTGCAGGAGAAATCTTTGGTCTTTGTGGACCTGCGCAATGGTGGGATGGACGATTTGAACTTCACTCAATTGTGCCACATACTCCAGTTGTGCCATTCTATTTAACTGAGCCATTTACTTCATGTTCGTATTCTTATCTTTTATTATTTCTTGTTGTTGCACTGCCGAGAAGGACACTGCAAGTAAGCATTTCATTGGACGATCTATTCCATGCATATCCCGACTAACAAACCTTGAAACTTTGAGGTAAACAAATGGTGATATTGACAAGCAGGCTTTTTTTATGAAGAACGGTGAGAGCAAAATAGACAACACCTGTGACTTCATAGACACGGATTGTTCTCAACACTTTGTCAAGTCACGTGTCGAGAGATGTCTGTAAACTGTTCATCAGCGTCACTCGTGTGTGACAATATACCATCAACATCATCGTCCTCTCTGCTTTAAACATTCCTCTGTACGTTCCCTTTCTGCTTGCTCTTCATGAGAGTGGAAGGGCTGAAACACTAACAGAAGCCAGGTTGGTCTCTAGGTGCTTATTTCCAGCAGATGCATGGCTGTATTAATGTCCGTTACCCTGATGCTGTATTGCCACGGCCAGGAAATCTTTCCCCATCTCCCCGGTGTACAGGTGCACCTGCCTGCGGTTTAATTTCGTTAAAGTCTAGGCAGATTACGGAATCCTCTGTGCTGCTGTCATCGAGAACGGGCCGGGCGGGAGGCTGTTGAGAGAGGCACATTGATAAGGGCAGCTGCTCTCGGGAGATTTCCCTGGAGGAGACGGGGAGAGACGGGGTAGAGACAAGGCTGCCAGGGCATGGCGGCCATCAGGTAAGAGCGCTAGGCCAGGGCCACCTCCATCAGGACGCAGCAGGCAGGCAGAGGTTGAGTCTCCTATTATCTGATAGACAGCTTACACACCGGGAGAACATACACTGTTGTTGGCGAAGTCAAAGGGCTTAAGGGCTGCATTCTGATTGGATTCACTGAGCCTGACACAAAAAGATCAACAAATAGATTGATCAAAATAACTTCAATTATTTTTAGTCTGACTCACTATAGAAATTAAAAAGTTGCCTCTGGAGAACAGAGTTACAATCTGAACTTCAAAAGGAGAGGGGGAAAACAAAACCCCTTGATAGCAAGAGCCGTTTGACAAAACCCAGAGAGGAGTCTTGTGGTTGAAAAGGGTCAAATAAACAACATTTGATTTGTTCAACTTTACACAGAAAGTCATAGGCTACAATGTCAATAAACACACACACACACACACACACACAAAATATTTTTTACGTAAATGCCCTTTTGAAAACCTTGCCTTAGGCACATCAACCATTTATTTGAACTCTCATGCAGTTCTATCAATTATTTGGTTTATTTGACACAAGAAAGAACTTAAAACTAAATGGCATTTCAATATAACAGCAGGAAAAATATCCATAAATATATTCCCTTTCATAGAGAAGTATCTAGCATCATGGGCCATCACCACCACCAGATAGATAGAGACAAGACAACAGTAACTACTACTGACTGCAGCCCCTCCCGGGCTCCCGCAGGGTTTCAGTGAAAGAGGTGCAGGCAGGGAACAGAAACGAGCCCAGTTATACGATTCCCCACATTGATGAAATGATAAGTGTGTGTGTGTGTGTGTGTGTACATCTGTGTGTATTTGCAGTATATGCATGCGTGTGTATGTAGGCTATGTGCGAGTATGAGAGTGTACGTGGTTATGTGCGTCCATGTGTGTCTGTGTGTGTGCATGCAAGTGTTTGTGCTTGCGTGTGTATGTCCATTGATGATCCATTCCTGTACCACCTGTTTCTCTATGTCTCACCCTGTGTGTGTGGTCGACAGATAGAGATGCACTCTTCTCCTCTTGTAATCTGAGGAATTTAGTTTAAGGGTGACTAGTACGGATCTACATTATTATTAAACCCATATCTACATAGTCTATACTGGATTCACTTATATTGGCTAGCCTCACAGCTAGTTTCACAGCTAACACCAGTAGACTGGATATGTACTGTTGTTAGTTGTGATTTGTCGATATAGGACCCTTACACTACAGGGCGTTAAAACGATTTGATGCTGAATGCTATAAATACATACACAATTGTTCAACCAAGGGCATGTTGGCCCATGTGTTAATGGCAGTGGCGATACATTTATGTCTCTCTTTAGAGCCATTAACCCTGTGCCCTGACACACTAACAACCCAAGCAGGATCTGCTATTGTTATTCAGCAGATCTGGACGAGGCATATCTGGAAGCTACTAATGCAATTAACCTCAAACAACATAACACACTAGGGTGATTACATTAGCATCACGACTGCACTGATAGTGTCACGGGAACTAGATTGAAAGAGGCAAAACTTAAATTTAGATAGTCCTGAATTGTAAATACATGAATATTTATCTTTAATGCATATATTTTACTGATCTCACAATACATAGATGGATCTTTGGCTCACACACGTCATAGAGGGAACCGACTGGATTCAAGTAATCAATGACGCCCTCCACAAAGCGGCGGAGGATAAAGGAGGCTGATGATGACATATTTACTATGGTGTGAGGATGGTATTTTAATCCTTGGGTGGGTTGGAGACTGGGGCGTCAGAGCTTGACATGTTGCTGTGGAGTAAGTGTGCCTTTTTAATTCATGTTGCTGCCATACATCACCCGTAGACGACAGCTCCTCTGACAACTGCCTGTCAGGAAGCCTTGGTGGTGAACTCTCCCACACAACAACCCCAATGTGATCATTTGGCTTTTTTTTTATAAAGAGGTTAAACAAAGCGGCACACAAACATCTAGCGAGGCCTTGATCAGCACAGAAATGTACACTATACAGTACTTACGTGGATGCTTGGGCTGCAGACCTAGGGAGGTCATAAAATAATTACAAATGTAGACAAGCTTTAGAGAAAAGTGTTTCCCGTGACCAAGGACATGGAAGAACTGAAAACGTACCTTCCTCTTAGAAAGTTATTGATTCTGCTGGAAGAATCAAGTCTTGTATTTTTACCAACATGATTTCACGATCTGTCTGTAACTAAATAGGACGTGCAAAACGTTAATAGAGGACTCGGGTTCGTCTTCTCTCTAATATTCATAAAGAAATATTGAATCATTTGTCTGTATTACATGCATGTCACACTGCGACTATTTCAGTCTTCTCCCTCCATTTGACACTGATCTGGTGCATATCATCGAGGGGAGGCCAGAGAGAAGAGACATTAATGGCTGGAGTAATTGCATGCATGGCAAGGCAAAAAAAAATGAAAGATGAGCAAAGAAAGATAGGAATCTGGGAAAGCAGGGTAAAGTGCTGTAAAAGATACCATGGGAACTGACTTGTGAGTACATCTCACCACTTTGGACAAATTAAAGGCAGGAAATAGCTTTGGGATGCTGTCAAGATTGAATTTAAGAACAACAGATGCTGGTTTGTAGATTTATAATATATCACCTGGTTACTTTATAATGACGTAATTTCATTATTTTTGACATTGTGCTAATACTGGCCACTAACCAAGCCAGAATGTCCATTGCCCTCTGTGATGTAGTTTGTTAGGAATGCATAAGACTGGCATGGTTTGCTGGACAGTCTCTGGGATGTTAGCGGGATCACTGGATCAAGTGGAATAAAAAAAATACTGGTTCTTTGGGTGAAATAGGAATTTTAAGCGCTCAACTTTTCCTGAGTACACAGCAGTATTCTAATCTTGTCCATCCTCCTCTGTCCTTCCTCTTGTACCTCATGCCTGACCGAAGACACATTACAAAATTTTTACAAGACTGGGCCATGCCTGTGTTTGTGTGTGTGTCAGGGATTGGAATCAAAATTATTTTCCAATCGTTTCGTTCTGAACAGAACCACTATTTTGTTGGTTTTGTTCCACTGTTCCGACCAGCAAAAGAAATATACACAGGTAAAGATTTTCAGCGTGCAGGCAGACACTGGAATACGTTTCTTTACATCAATGCTTTGTTGCATTTTATTGTGGGACTATAAAACTTTTCTGGGATGTAAAACCCCCGGTTATTTACTGGATCCCATACTTTTAAAATAATGTTTCTGTTCCGGAACAGTGTGGTTTACATTCGTTTCAGGTTCTGATTCTGTTCCTGGAAAAATGCTGTTAAAAAAAAAGTTCTGCTCCCTGGTGTGTGTGTGTGTGTGTGTGTGTGTTTTCTGTCATGTATTAAACTAGAACTCCTAGAAAGTAATCTATGCTACGTTGAAATAAATAGTCTGAAAAACACATTACAGCCAATTAAATTGCTGTTGAGATTCTACCAAGCAACCCAAAATCCATTTGACATATTGAATAAAGACAGCAATGTCACAACCACCAACTAATACATAATGTGTCCTATTAAAGGGATTTGGGGATTGGGTTGTCTGCCTGGTCGTCAGTAATCTAGTTAAGTGAACCTGTCTTTGGTCTCTTTCTTTATTCACATCAAAGAGAAGGTGCTTCAAAGTAGTATGCATTAGAATGACCATTGTCTCAGATAGAAGGCACAGCGGAGGTCATAGCCCGATTCTCTCGAATGTCTTTCATTGAACCCTCACATGCTCTATATAGTGCGCTCTATAACTCGGACACCAATTTACAGGTCAAAGACAAACTCTCACCTCTTCCAATTAAGGATATAGATAGGTAATACATGCAGTTAGTCAGTGTATATCATTATCCCTTGGATAATTTATTTTCTATAAGCGTAATTTAAAGTAACAATGACCCTCGTAACACTATAAAAGATATAGGCCTATAGTTTTACAGTAAAACAGTCAAATTGGTGTAAAACAGTGCCAAACTGTAAGAAACATCATTGACTAATGGCTTTGGTTGTTTGCATAGCAGCGTATCAGATTGAGGATGACTGTCTCCCCAGATCAAAGGCAGCTAATTCCTCCTGCTGATTGGTTCTGTAATACTAATGCAGGATTGGCCCCTTGGGAGCCATGATACAACACATGGATAGACTCCAAACATGATGATCTCTAGCATTACAGATCCCCAGTGGGCAGTGGCTCTTTAAACCTCATCATTAGTGGGTTTGAGATGGTGCAAGGATTTGAATATTTAATGTATGTGTCCTTAATTGAACAAAATATATATGATATGGCAAACAAACTCACAGTGTTAAATTAAAGATGCATAAAAAAGATAAGACGCTTTTATCAAAAGAAACTTACAGTCATGCGTGCATACATTTTATCTATGGGTGGCGCAAGCTGGAATCATACCCACTGAGCCCCACAGGACCACATCCTGTACATTTGGATACTTTTGTGTTAGTTACAGGTATGTATATGACATTTTCTTACTTTGACAGTGGGGCTTATGCAGTTGGACAATCATGATACGTGGCAGTGCAGAGTAATAGCTACCTTCCTTTTGGGGGCTATACAAATGTGTCCCAATGGGAGGCAGGTAAGGACAAGATTAAATCTGACAGACCATATGGTGGCGTAGCAAGAAGATTGGAATGCTGTGAAACGAGAGGTTGAGGACCTGGTGAGGACATGTTTAATATGAATTACTGCATACATGACAATACCTAATGTCAGCGTGTGTCAAATATGTCAATTGGAAACATTGATAGGATGTGATTTCCGTAATGGTGACTGTGAGGTAGTCAGGTGAACGTGATCCGTTTGGCATTCCATGTATTTACAAAAATGATGTCTCTTAAGAACTTGACTCTAAAGTCAAGAAATATCTGGAATGTTAGTTTGCCAAATACTGATTGAGAAATAGATACAAACACAACGAAACAACGGAACCGTGGACCAAGTAGCTGAAGACTCGACTAACGTGAGTATAGAGACACTACAAACATAAATTCTCACTGGCAATGAGAAACTGTCCAAGAAGATGAAGAACATATCCGGTGATGTAAAATAAATCTAAACTGATATGACTGAACTGGGCAAACGCGTGGATGAGGCCGTAGTCTGTGGATGAACAAAAATACACAATTATGGTGCTTACTGAAAGATTAAACGGGATGGAGGACTTCAGTCGCTGTTCAAATCCTTGTTTCGTCAATTTTCCCCAAAAGCCTTGGAACAACTGGAATGGAAGAGTAATACCATAACTACTGGGACAGTAGAACTTCACACGGGCTCCCACAATTGAACGAGCACATTGAACAGGCGGCCCGAGAGGGGACACGAGCAGCAAACCAAGGGGCATCATGGCAAAGTTCCTTAACTATGGGGACAAAGATAAACTTCTATGACTGGCCATCTAAGCCGAAAAGTCAGGAGTCAAACCTTTGATGCATGAGGGCCATCAGATCTACATTAACACTGACATGAGCAGAGACCTCTAGATGAAACACAGAGAATTCGATCCCATGAATAAAAAGCTATGGGAAAAAGGAATGCCCGTCTCTTTGGTGTACCCTGCACAACCATGGGTCCAATGGAAGGAAAGAGACAATACTGAAATTAGCAAAATACGTTTCCCGACTCCTGCATAACTTGAATAGTGGAAATGAATTACATGTACAGTGCCTTCAGAAAGTTTTCACACCTCTTGACATTTTCCACAATTATGATTTACTTATTGAGATTATTATTTATTTTTTTACAAATTAATTAAAAAACCTGAAATGTCTCGAGTCAATAAGTTAACCCCTTTATGGCAAGCCTAAATAAGTTCAGGAGTAAACATTTGTGTTTAACATGATATTTAAATCACCACCTCATCTCTGTACCCCACACACACAATAATCTGTAAGGTCCCTCAGTCAAGTGGTGAATTTCGAACAGATTCCACCACAAAGACCAGAGGTTTTCCCATGCCTAGCAAAGAAAGGCACCGATTGGTAGATAGGTAAAAAACAAACAGACATTGAATATCCCTTTGAGCATGTTGAAGTTATGAATTACACTTTGATACAGGCATTCGTCCTGACTCAGTTGCCAGAGAGGAAGGAAACCACTCAGGGATTTCACCATGAGGCCAATAGTGACTTCAATAGTGACTACAGAGTTTGATGGCTTTGATGGGAGAAAACTGAGGATGGCTCAACAACATTATAGTTACTCCACAATACTAACCTAAATGACAGAGTGAAATGAAGGAAGCCTGTACAGAATAAAAATATTCCAAAAGATGCATCCTGTTTACAATAATGCACAACAGTAAAACTGCAAACAATTTGGCAACTCAATGAGCGTTATGTCCTGAATACAGAGTGTTTTGTTTGGGGTAAATCCAACACCACACATATTTTAAAGCATTGTTGTGGCTGCATCATGTTATTATCATGACACCAGGTGAGACCCAAATGCAGACACAGGAGGCAGATGGTTGGAGTTTAAGCTGTTTAATAAATCCAAAGGGAATAGGCAAGAGAATGGTCGTGGACAGGCAAAAGGTCATAACCAGATCAGAGTCCAGGAGGTACAGAGTGGCAGGCAGGCTGGAGGTCAAGGCAGGCAGAATGGTCAGGCAGACGGATACAGAGTCCAGAACAGGCAAGGGTCAAAACCGGGAGGACGAGAAAAAGGAGAAAAGGCAAAGCAGGAAAACGGGAAAAAATGCTGGTAGGCTTGGACATACAATACGAACTGGCACAGGGAGACAGGAAACACAGGGATAAATACACTGGGGAAAACAAGAGACATCTGGAGGGGGTGGAGACAATAACGAGTACAGGCGAAAGAGATCAGGGTGTGACAGTTATGGATATGTTAAGGACTGGGGAGTTTTTCTGTATAAAGAATTAATGGAATGAAGCTAAGCAAAGGCAAAATCCTACAGGAAAGCCTGGTTCAGTCTGTTTTCCAGAAGACACTGGGAGATGAATTCACCTTTCAGCAGGACAATACCCTAAAACCAGAGGCCAAATCTACACTAGAGAAGAAAATCTATGGCAAAATCTGAAAATGGTTGTCTAGCAATGACCAACAACCCATTTTGAAATGTGTGGAAATCCAGGTGTGGAAAGGTCTTAGAGATTTACCCAGAAAGACTCACAGCTGTAATCTCTCCCAAAGGTGCTTCTACAAAGTATTGACTCAGGGTGTAAATACTTTATGGGGTATTGTGTGTAGATGGGTGAGGGGAAAAAACATGTTTAATACATTTGGAATTCAGGCTGTAACACAGCAAAATGTGAAACAAGTCAATGGAAAATGATATGGAGAGTTTAAAGAATTTCTAACTTTAATATAGCCTACTGTAATGATGTCTAATGCCTAAACAATTTAAATCCTTTAGTTCTCAATTAGTACACTAATGGCAAGTGCTTTTTATGTGGTTTTTCTCTTGTTATTGACCCTGAGATGGATAATATGTTTCTTTACTTAGGTTTAAGAAAAAACAAGAGGTAGGCCTATTTCTCTGGCCAGGACAAATATTTAATGTTTACTTTAGCAGGGCCTCATCTATCTCAGAAGGTAGAACCAGTCCTTAACAAAACTCCTTTATAATAATCACTATTAAATATAAAGTATACTAGTTGACTGCAGATGACATGAACACATAGTACTGACACTCACTCTGCAGTGGTTGGGAATGGGTCTGTGACATGCACTGACTCAGACCCTTCGACAGTTAGAAATTACACACACAAAATAATCATAATAATAATGTTTTGTTTAGTCCTCAGTGGCCATTTCTCAGAACAAGAATAGACTGACGAGTTTCAGAAGAAAGATCTTTGTTTCTGGCCATTTCGAGCCTGTAATTGAACCCACAAATGCTGATGCTCCAGATACTCAACTAGTGGCCAACTACAAGAAACGTCTGACCTCTGTGATTGCCAACAAGCGTTTTGCCACCAAGTACTAAGTCATGTTTTGCAGAGGGGTCAAATAATTATTTCCCTCATTAAAATGCAAATCAATTTATAACATTTTTGACATGTGTTTCTCTGGATTTTTTTGTTGTTATTCTGTCTCTCACTGTTCAAATAAACCTACCATTAGTCAAACAAAAAAAATCAGCAGGGGATCAAATACTTTTTCCCCTCACTGTATATGGATGTCTAATCTCTGTGGTAACTTGTATTTGTACAGGGTGAACTCTAAACTACTCTAAAGGGGTTTTATTTTCTTCAGGAATTGAGCCTTATCTGCACTGGTCTGATCCCCCATAGAAAGATATAGATGCTGTGACATCCTGTGGAGATTGGGCCTGGGTGACCTGGTAGATCATGCTTTGTCTTGTAAGTTAACCGCTCTGGGAATTGTGAGACGCTAGCGTCCCAACTGACCAAAAGCCAGGGAAAATGCAGAGCCCCAAATTCAAATAAATTACTATAAAAATCAAACTTTCATTAAATCACACATGCAAAATAGCTAATTAAAGCTAAACTTGTTGTGAATCCAGCCAGCATGTCAGATTTCAAAAAGGCTTTTCGGTGAAAGCAAACAATGCAATTATCTGAGGATAGCACCTCTGTAAACAAAGAGAGAAACCATATTTCAACCCTGCAGGCGCGTCACAAAACGCAGAAATAAAAATATAATTCATGCCTTACCTTTGACGAGCTTCTTTTGTTGGCACTCCAATATGTCCCATAAACATCACAAATGGTCCTTTTGTTTGATTAATTCCGTCGATATATATCCAAAATGTCCATTTATTTGGCGCGTTTGATCCAGAAAAACACCGTTTCCAACTTGCGCAGTTTTTTTTACTTGCGCAACGTGTCTACGAAATATCTCAAAAGTTACCTGTAACCTTTGCCAAAACATTTCAAACTACTTTTTTAATACAACTTTAGGTATTTTTTTTATGTAAAAAATCAATAAAATTGAAGACGGGATGATCTGTGGTCACGCTGTTGTAACTTTAATGTGTTAGAGTTCATGTTTTAGTTTATTCTTTGAGCTGAGATATTTGAGATATTTCTTTAGATTTATCTGCATATGTAATTGTATTGGGTTGTGTTGAATTACGCTTTTTGACTGCAAGTCCCAGAATGCCTTGCGAGAGGAATGAGTGATAACGCGCCAATTATGTGCAGGTGTTGAGTGATTGTGGCTGACTTTCCGACAGCATCTTACCTGCATTGCTCTGTACCAAAACAATTGTTGTTAAATGTAACGTAAACAAGTATTCTTACTAAAAGAAGCTTTCGTATCAAAACCGACGTCCCAAGTCATTACTTAGAAGTTAGTTAATCTAAAATTTGGTGCCGAAACCCGGGATATGAGCTGCGACGAAGAAATGGCTGAAATGGCTGAGGAGGAACGTCGGCATGAAGCAGAAAGAATGAGACGAAAGCGGGGTACCATTCGAGGCGCAACAACGCGGATTTTGAATCAGATTGACGTGGAAATATCCCAGTCAAAACCAAAACAATTGTTGTTAAATGTAACGTAAACAAGTATTCTTACTAAAAGAAGCTTTCGTATCAAAACCGACGTCCCGAGTCATTACTAAGAAGTTAGTTAATCTAAAACACGCGCCTCTATCTAACAGTACACTTCAAGTGACCCTCGTTCAAGATGGCCGTACTTCTTCATTACACAAAGGAATAACCTCAACCAATTTCTAAAGACTGTTGACATCCAGTGGAAGTGATAGGAACTGCAAGAAGGTCCCTTAGAATTCCCAATGAAAACCCATTGAAAAGATTGACCTAAAAAAAAAAGATCTGAATGGTTTGTCCTCGGGGTTTCGCCTGCTAAATAAGTTATGTTATACTCACAGACATGATTCAAACAGTTTTAGGAACTTCAGAGTGTTTTCTATCCAAAACTAATACTAATATGCATATCGTATCTTCTGGGGATGAGTAGCAGGCAGTTGAATTTGGGCATGCATTTCATCCGGACATGAAAATACTGCCCCCCGTCACCAAGATGTTAACCTCTGTATGCCTAGATTGTGGATGCTATGTTTGAGTTTGAGTTTCTTTTATTTTTACAGGGACAGTGCACATTAATCAACGTTTCAGTAAAAGTGCCGGTTTTAGCCAGCCGGCTAATTTTCAACCGCAGTCCCTGGGCAGGTTATTATAAACAATTACAATATAGACAATCATTGAGCAGTGAGCATACGCAGAGCAACATAGAACAAAAAGCAGCAAGACAAAATTCATAAAAGCAACAAAGTGTTTCCAGACCTCACAAGCTACAGACAACAGACAACATGGAAAGCGGCAATACACAGCTAGAGATTATGATCACAAATCTGATTGACCTTTAGCCATGTATTCATACATTTTGTGAAAGTGTGATAGGTGGTGCAGTTATGTGTGTCTGATGGCAGTGTATTCCAGACATGGGAAGCTCTCACAGAGAAAGCGGATTTACTAAAGGTGCTTTTCCTATACAGTCACCTCTCATGGCAGACCTTGTGGATCTGCTGCCATAGGTTTGGGTTTTCTGTTTAACAAAAATACTGAGTGGAGGGGGAACCAGGCCATTTAGGATCTTGAATACAAGACATGCGTCGGTGTATTGCACAAGATTTTCCCAACTCAGGAGCGCATGCTTTCTGAGGATGTAACAATGATGAAGGCTATTGGGCTTCCTATCAAGCACTTTGAGAGCCTGTTTGTAGACAGATTGAATAGGTTTTAATGTTGTACAGCAAGCTAGGCCCAACTAGTCAAGCAGTATGTTAAGTGGTGGAGTATGATAGATTTGAAGTACAGTTTTGCTACCTCTGTAGTCAAACAATTTTGTATAAATCGGAAATTAGCTAGGTTGAATTTGGTTATCTGAATGACCTTTTTCACATGCTTTTTAAAAGAGAGGTTGGAATCAAGTATGATGCCAAGGTACTTAAAATCAGATACCACCTGGAGCTTCTCCCCTGACACATAGACATCTGGTTCAGTAGCATCTGTTGCCCTCTTTGTGAAGAACATGCAAACAGTTTTTTTCACATTGAGATGCAAACACGAGTCACTGAGCCACTTTGTAACCTGGACCATTACAGTAGTGAGTTCTTGTGCAGCTTGATGTTTGCTCTTTGCATGCACATATATCACTGTATCATCTGCATACATTTGAACTTCAGACCCAGTACAGACAGAAGGCAGATCATTCATGTACAGGCTGAACAGGAGGGGCCCCAGTATTGACCCTTGGGGCACACCCACATCATAACTAAGAGTGGGCAACAGCTCATTGCTCACTCTGACTCACTGAGATCTGCCTTCAAGGTATGATTTCATACATCTCAAGGCATCGGGGGAACATTTGAACTTGGACAATTTTGTGATGAGAATCTCATGGTTAACCGTATCAAAAGCCTCCCTTAGGTCCTGAAACACTGCCCCATCAACGCCCCCTTTGTCCATCTTGGACTTCACATTTTCCAGAAGAAAGCAGTTGGCCGTTTCTGTGGAGTGTTTCGCTCTGAAGCCAAACTGCATGGAGTGTAATGTGAAGGGGCTGTTGTTGAGGTGGGCAATCACTTGTTCTGCTACACACTTTTCAACAACCTTTGACACCACAGGTAGTATAATAATGGGCCTCATGTTAATGTCACTATTGCCTTGTATGTGATTTCAGTCATTTTACAAAGTTATTAAATAATATTTGTGTTTTGCATTCACTTCCCATTAACATTTCTTGATCTTGCTAAACGCATAATACTTGATTGTACATGGTTTACTATAATATAAAATGGATCCAAATAGTCAGGTTTATCAAATGTGGATTGTTAAATAGTATTTATCGCTACACTAACCCGGACGCTTATAAGAAATCCCGCTAAGCCCTCCTCCAACAAACCATGTTTTTTTTTAGAAAAGGCTGCTGCGCAGCAACTCACTGCCTTCCTGAAGACAAACAATGTATACGAAATGCTTCAGTCTGGTTTTAGACCCCATCATAGCACTGAGACTGCACTTGTGAAGGTGGTAAATTACCTTTTAATGGCATCAGACCGAGGCTCTGCATCTGTCCTCGTGCTCCTAGACCTTAGTGCTGCTTTTGATACCATCGATCACCACATTCTTTTGGAGAGATTGGAAACCCAAATTAGTCTACACGGCAAGTTCTGGTCTGGTTTAGATCTTATGTGTTAGAAAGATATCAGTTTGTCTCTGTGAATGGTTTGTCCTTTGACAAATCAACTGTAAATTTCGGTGTTCCTCAAGGTTCCGTTTTAGGACCACTATTGTTTTCACTATATATTTTACCTCTTGGGGATGTCATTCGAAAACATAATGTTAACTTTCACTGCTATGCGGATGACACACAGCTGTACATTTCAATGAAACATGGTGAAGCCCCAAAATTGCCCTCGCTAGAAGCATGTGTTTCAGACATAAGGAAGTGGATGGCTGCAAACTTTCTACTTTTAAACTCGGACAAAAAAGAGATGCTTGTTCTAGGTCCCAAGAAACAAAGAGATCTTCTGTTGAATCTGACGATTAATCTTAATGGTTGTACAGTCGTCTCAAATAAAACTGTGAAGGACCTCGGGCGTTACTCTGAACCCTGATCTCTCTTTTGAAGAACATATCAAGACTGTTTCAAGGACAGCTTTTTTCCATCTACGTAACATTGCAAACATTAGAAACTTTCTGTCCAAAAATGATGCAGAAAAATTCATCCATGCTTTTGTCACTTCTAGGTTAGACTACTGCAATGCTCTACTTTCCGGCTACCCGGATAAAGCACTAAATAACTTCAGTTAGTGCTAAATACGGCTGCTAGAATCCTGACTAGAACCAAAAGAATTGAGCATATTACTCCAGTGCTAGCCTCCCTTCACTGGCTTCCTGTCAAGGCAAGGGCTGATTTCAAGGTTTTACTGCTAACCTACAAAGCATTACATGGGCTTGCTCCTACCTATCTCTCTGATTTGGTCCTGCCGTATATATCTACACGTACGCTACGGTCACAAGACGCAGGCCACCTAATTGTCCCTAGAATTTCTAAGTAAACAGCTGGAGGCAGGGCTTTTTCCTATAGAGCTCCATTTTTATGGAATGGTCTGCCTACCCATGTGAGAGACGCAAACTCGGTCTCAACCTTTAAGTCTTTACTGAAGACTCATCTCTTCTGTGGGTCATATGATTGAGTGTAGTCTGGCCCAGGAGTGTGAAGGTGAACGGAAAGGCTCTGGAGCAACGAACCGCCCTTGGTGTCTCTGCCTGGCCGGTTCCCCTCTTTCCACTGGGATTCTCTGCCTCTAACCATATTACAGGGGCTGAGTCACTGGCTTACTATGGCTCTTTCATACCATCCCTAGGAAGGGTGCGTCACTTGAGTGGGTTGAGTCACTGATGTGATCTTCCTGTCTGGGTTGGCGCCCCCCCCTTGGGTTGTGCCGTGGCGGAGATCTTTGTGGGCTATACTCTGCCTTGTCTCAGGATGGTACGTTGGTGGTTGAAGATGTCCGTCTAGTGGTGTGGGGGGCTGTGCTTTGGCAAAGTGGGTGGGGTTATATCCTTCCTGTTTGGCCCTGTCCGGGGATATCATCGGATGGGGCCACAGTGTCTCCTGACCCCTCCTGTCTCAAGCACTTTGAGATATCAGCTGATGTACGAAGGGCTATATAAATACATTTGATTTGATTCGATTTGTTTTCAACTCTCTAGAGACAGCAGGAGCGGTAGAGATATTCTGAATGATCGGCTATGAAAAGCCAACTGATATTTACTCCTGAGGTGCTGACCTGTTGCACCCTCTACAACCAATATGATGATTATTATTTGACCCTGCTGGTCATCTATGAACATTAGAACATCTTGGCCATGTTCTGTTATAATCTCCACCCGGCACAGCCAGAAGAGGAATGGCCACCCCTCATCGCCTGGTTCCTCTCAAGGTTTCTTCCTAGGTTCTGGCCTTTCCAGAGAATTTTTCCTAGCCACTGTGCTTCTACACCTGCATTGCTTTCTGTTTGGTGTTTTAGGCTGGGTTTCTGTACAGCACATTATGACATCAGCTAATGTTAGAAGGGCTTTATAAATACATTTGATTGATTGATTGATTTGAAAGGCCGGTCATGGCTCACATCAACACCATTATCCCAGAAACCCTAGACCCACTTAATTTGCATACCTCCCCAACAGATACAGAGATGATACAATCTCTATTGCACGCTACACTGCCCTTTCCCACCTGGACAAAAGGAACACCTATGTGAGAATGCTATTCATTGACTACAGCTCAGCGTTAATTAAACACCATAGTGCCCTCACTAAGCTAACGACCCTAGGACTAAACACCTATCTCTGCAACTGGATCCTGGACTTTGTGTAGGTGTAGGTAACAACACATCTGCCACGCTAACCAGTGCCACCGCACCTTGACCCTGTACTGGGACCCTTGTATATAGCCTCGCTACTGTTATTTCATTGTTGCTCTTTAATTATTTATTTTTCTATTTTTCTTATTTTGTATTTTATACATTTTTCACTTCAGTTTATTTTAGTAAATACTTTCTTACCACTTGTTTTCACTGCATTGTTGGTTAAGGGCTTGTAATTAAGCATTTCACTGTAAGGTCCACACCTGTTGTATTAATACCATTTGATTGGATTTGTATGTGTGACATGAAATGTCAATGGTATTTTCTTATTTGAAAAATAATAATGCCAACATCTGTTTTTTTCCCCCAAGAAACTCACCTATCAGCAATAGAAAGTGAAAGGTTTGGGTGAGCTTGGGATGGTTTGGCATTCTCCTCCACCTTCTCCTCAAAATCCAGAGGAGTGTCAATTCTTGTTGATTTAAAAAGTACCATTTAAGTCTACAGAAATTACTACAGACCCAAATGGACATTTTATAATGGTAAAAGGAAATCTGGCACAAGATAAAGTCACTTAACTGAACCGTTATTGCCCAAATGAAGTTAATTAAATATGGGAGGGATTAATTATGTGCGGGATGCAACTCTAGACAAGTCATCAACTAAACTATATACTCTTCCTTACCTGGTAACCCGGGATTTCCCACCAAAACCGGAAGTGTCATTCAAATGCATTATAAAGCATAGAAATAGGCCTGTGTCTGGATTTCATTCGAGCTTTGATCTCAAATGAAAGCTTGTGGCTACCTGAGCCTGATGAACCATACATTAAATACATTTTATGAGCTCTACAAATGATTCTGCCGTTACCCAATGCATATATTATTTAGGCTACTGCACATTATGCACAACAGAAAAAAAACAGAAAAGCCCATAGATGTAGCGAGTTATATGCTCTCTTGGGTAAATACATGAAACTAGCTCCAGTAAGGCTAATCTTTTTTAGTGTGAACTGTATTATTGTACTGTATTGTATTATACTGTATCATATGGACTGGAATTATGCACCTCGTTCAAACCATGATAAAGCAAGGAGAGATATGCGATTCTGGTGCAGCACATGCAGCCTACAAAGTTACAAGTACAGGCTAGCGAATTTGGGAAATATAATAGGGCCTATTTGTATAATTAGTAGGCTGACACATATATACAGTACCTTTCATAAGATTTCCCCTAATGCTATAAGCCTACGTCCTCTTTCTTTCTTTCTGTATTGCTGCCTCACTTTCAACAGTTAAATGAAATAAGTTTTGTTGTCGTTATCGTCATCATTCTAATGACATCCTTGAATAATATAGGACTAGAATTACATGCAGAAGGCTTTCATGAAGATTGAATGGTTATGGGTCTGAATGAATAACTGCTGTAGCCTACCGCCATCGAGCGTTCGCTCTTCTTTCAAACTACGCGTGAGTTCGCTCTTCTTTCAAACTACGCGTGAGTTCGCTCTTCTTTCAAACTACGCGTGAGTTCTATTGGCTGCTGTATTTAACGTTCAGCAAACAAGAGCTTGCGTCCCTTTTCAAATAGTCTATTGGTATAAGACATGCTAAAACAATTATGTCCAGCAAGCTATTCTAGTCTAGCTTTTCCTGCACGAGACTACAAGAGCTAAGGAGCGTTTTTTTAAGGAGAGAGGCCAGCGGAGCACAGGTGCTGTGATTTGCGCAAAGAGACAGAGACTGTAAATTAGTTTGCTTATTATGCATTACCCAAAACGAATTAGCTAAATGTAAGGCTAATACTGCATTGAATTGTATTACTTGAAAGAGGTGGGCTAGGTCATCTATACATAGGGCTATATATCAATCTAGAACAGGATTATCTATTTTGAATGCAACTTAAATGGAGTTGATGGAGAGAGAGAAGGACTGCGAGAGAGTACTCACTAGTGCACTGATTTGAAGCAGTGGTGTTCAAGTTATAGGCTGTTTTAAAACTCTGCAGCTGCAATAAAACATACATTTTCACAATAAAAAAAATAAGGGGACCCCTGAAAGCCAGATGGAGATGGGTAAATTAACACTCATTCGCTCTTTGTGTTATTGTAGCATTGACTATGCCGCAGCAAGTTCAGGCCTACCTGTCATGATGAGATGCATTGTGAACTGTTCTCTATACTGAGATGGGCTGTATGTCCCCACTCTGAGCGTTGATTCATCATGCAGAGGCTGTAGAGAAGACAGATTTAGACATCACATATAATTTAACAGTTCTGTTTCACGCCATGCTGTTCATATAAATCATTTATTACAATTGACTAGTTTCTCGCAGTAATTTATCCCGGGAAAACAGAGCGGTTTTGGGCCGGTAAATCCCGGTAGATGTCGGTAACCGGATTCCTGCCATTCAACCCTAAAAAACAATGAGTATACCACCGCCCCCGTTTTGGCCTCAGAACAGCCTCAATTCTTTGAGGCATGGACTCTACAAGGTGTCGAAAGCATTCCACAGACTCTACAAGTTGTGTCAAGTTGGCTGGATGTCCTTTGGGTGATGGACCATTCTTGATACACATGGGAAACTGTTGAGTGTGAAAAACTCAGCAGCGTTGCAGTTCTGGACACAAACCAGTGCGCCTGGCACCTACCTCCATATCCCGTTGAAGGCACTTAAATCTTTTGTTTTGCCCATTCACCCTCTGAATAGCACACATACACAATCCATGTCTCAGTTGTCTCAAGGCTTAAACATCCTTCCTTAACAACGTCTACACTGTATTTCTGATCAATTTGATATTTATATGGACAAAAAAATCATCTTTAAACATCTTTCAAAAACAAGTGATCAAGTGCCAAAAATTATAACAAGTGACAAAAATTATGAAGTGATCCCAAACTTTTGAATGGTAGTGTATATTTTTTACATTGTTTGCAAACTGACATGGAACATGTTTTAATTCCAAAATAACATGCAAAACAGGAAAGTCCCCCCCCCCCCCCCCAAAAAAAAAATGAAATAATGGGTCGCCACTGTTGCTTAAGTATACCATGATAACAGAAACAATGGATGTGTCAGACAATTTCCTCTGGTAATTTATCTTAATTGGATTTATGATGGCACCAGTGACTTGTATTAAAGTCAATGCTATTAAACCTTTTAGCTCCACAAGGGAAAAAACATACTTCAGATCAATAGCAAATTATGGCGTAGTGCTGCATCACCTCTCCCGTGTTAGGTTAAAACAGCCATTGATTAAGTGCTTGACTCTTTTACAGAAAAGAAACTAAGAGGTAAAACATCTGTCATCGCTGACACAGGTCTGCCCTATGAAAATGCTGCATCATTAGTTATTAGTCTGTCTAAATGTCAGATTGTCACTGGGGGGAGGATGGGGGAGGATGACCCCTCTGGAACTGTCCCTCAGACACACAGCAAGGCTGTTATGTGGTGGCAGCAGAGAGGGTTCTCTTTGACCTACTATAAAGTCACACAGGAGATCATTATTAACCTTGTGTAGCGTGTGTCAGAGAGAGAGGGGGGGGGGGGGGGGATAGAGGATGAGAGGAAGAGGGGAAGAAATAAAGAAGTCGGAAGTGAAATTAATACATAGAGCAGGAGAGCTTAAATCCGGCATGCTTTCAAAACAATGGCAGCAAGCAACAACTGTTGTTTAGTGTGCATTTTTCATTTTTTTATCAATGTTCACCAATGTTCCTTCCTTCCGTGCTTCCATCCATTTTCTTTCCTTTTAATCTCATCAGTCAGTTTGAGCAGGTCGAGTGCGACAGTGCTGGGCTCAGTGTGCTGCTGTCCACCGTGTCAGATGAGGTCTGTAGATATCTCTCATCAAACAGGAGCTGATCAAAGCTCTGAGCTTCAGCCCGCTCTGCACGGGGCCCATGCAGGGTGGGAGGATTAGGAGACATCATGCACAACCTCCTCTGCCGAATAAAGAGATTAAGTCAAGAATGAAATCTAATTCAAGGGGAATTTCAGTTGCTTCCACTTCTTAACAACGTGTATGGAACCTGCCCTGTTAAAAAAAAATGTAGTTGTTTCAATTAATTATTATGAAGTAACTTATTCCACAGCCTTTTTTTTTTTGTTTATTAAACTTTTTTCAGTCCAAGTGTTACCTGAATTAAAACAAATGATTTGGCTCAAACTTAGCTCCGGCTTGAGAATACATAGGCACAAATGATTTGGCTCAAACTTAGCTCCGGCTTGAGAATACATAGGCACAAATGATTTGGCTCAAACTTAGCTCCGGCTTGAGAATACATAGGCACAAATGATTTGGCTCAAACTTAGCTCCGGCTTGAGAATACATAGGCACAAATGCAGGCAACTTTAAATGATGTGTTTGCTCAAAATGTCTCATTCATTCAACTAGAAATTATTATTTGGGCATCTTACCTAAAAAAAAGGGTGTGAAACTAGTCACACAGACAGTGCTTTCAACATACAATGTTTTATTTTTTTACAAATACTTTTCCGATTGTTTTTCCACAGCACCCCACAAACAACACAACACAAAAACTCTAAACTAAAACCGTTTCAAATTTTTTCCTTATAGGTTCTGAACCATCAGCTAGAGTTTCAATCAACCCTTGATACCTTGTAACTTGCCAATCAACTTCTTTGGCGTGGCAGCTTCTTTCAGTATTTCATTATTTATTGTTAGATTATTGCAGGCCTACAACAATTCACCTGGGGTAATGTTTCTATCCATATTCATTTTTATCTGGTTCACATATATTTGATAAAATGGCCTTATTAAGGAAATTGTCTATATCCTCCTTTGAATTTCTGTTTTCAGATTGATACAGTTTGTGATGCATTTTTTTTAAAGACAGTTGATCTCAAGAGGATCCATTGTTATGCTACCGTCTGGGGTTTGAATGCCATGGATGGTACGTTCCTCTTTCTTAATTTGCCAAGCAAGCATTTTTCCTGCACTTTCACCATTATCAACATATTGCTGCTTGGATTTCATAGCAACCATATCTGCAGATCTG
Source organism: Oncorhynchus kisutch (assembly GCF_002021735.2). Taxonomy (NCBI): domain Eukaryota; kingdom Metazoa; phylum Chordata; class Actinopteri; order Salmoniformes; family Salmonidae; genus Oncorhynchus; species Oncorhynchus kisutch. The sequence goes on along the minus strand of NC_034191.2, from coordinate 62,834,350 downwards.
GTGATTATTGTATTATATTCAAGCTTCGAAGTGTTCAACTGCTGAAGGGTGTTATAATTTCTATCTAAACTGTCTTTTCTTTCAAAGTCATGGATTTTCTGTTCTAGTATTTCTAAGTCTTTTGGTCTTCTTTTTCTAATGTGAAGAGTAAGACATGATCTCATATACGCTTTAAGAGCTTCCCAGACAACAGTTGAGCATACTTCATTATCCTCATTTATTTCCCCAAACATTTCTATCTGTGTTTTGAGATACTCCTTATCTCCAAGTAATATTGTGTTGAATCGCCATGTCTTTGCTTTTGGCACAAGAGGTTTGAGCTTTAACAGGAAGGACAATGGGCTATGGTCTGTAATTATTCTAGGAAGGTATTTACATTCAGTAACACAGTCAATTAAAGAAATGTTTACAACAAATAAGTAATACTTGAATATGAGCAGAGAGTAATGGGAATATTGTCTTTCAGTTGGACGTTTACACTGAGTGTACCAAACATTAGGAACAGCTGCTCTTTCCATGACATAGACTGACCAGTTGAATCCAGGTGAACGCAATCATCCCTTATTGATGTTACTTGTTAAATCCACTTCAAGCAGTGTAGATAAAGGGGAGAAGACAGGTTAATATTGTAAATGACTATAGCAGCTGGAAACGACTGGAAACAACAGTCTCAACGTCAACAGTGAAGAAGCAACTCCTTGATGCTGGCCTTCTAGGTAGAGTTGCAAAGAAAAAGCCATGTCTCAGACTGGCCAATAAAAATAAAAGATTAAGATGGAAAAAGACCACAGACACTGGACAGAGGAACTCTGCTTAGAAGGCCAGCATCCCGGATGCATCTTCACTGTTGACGTTGAGACTGGTGTTTTGTGGGTACTATTAAATGAAGCGGCCAGTTGAGGACTTGTGAGGCATCTGTTTCTCAAACTAGACACTCTAATGTACTTGTCCTCTTGCTCAGTTGTGCACCAGGGCCTCTCACTCCTCTTTCTATTCTGATTAGAGACAGTTTGTGCTGTTCTGTGAAGGGAGTAGCGTCACACCGGCTCCCGCTCTCCCCCCCCAGCCGGCTTGCCCAGCACCTATATCTCAGCCGGGTCGCCCAGGTGGGACGCCGGGTGGTGCCCCTAGGGTGGGGGGATACTGTCTCGCCGGCTCCCGTTCTTCTTCCCTCTGGCACTCGAGGGCGCCAGACTCCCCAACATTACACACTCATGCCACCTTCAGTACGCACACCTGCCTTTCCCCGTCACGCGTGTCAGCGCTCATTGAACTCATGTGGACTCAATTACTTGTGTAATTTCCTTTCCTATATCTGTCTGTTTCCTAGCTCTGTTCCCTGCTTAGAGATTGATGTTTGTCAAATGTCCTTGTTTACCCGTGTGCTGATGCTGATTCTATGTCTGTACCTGTACCTGAATAAATGTTTGGCTCCTGCTTCTCATCCCCGGCGTCAGGCCTTACACAGCGTTGTACGAGATCTTCAGTTTCTTGGCAATTTCTCTCATGGAATAGCCTTCATTTCTCAGAACAAGAATAGACTGACGATTTACTTAAGACGATTTACTAAAGAAGTACTTTGAGCCATTTTGGTCATTTTGAGCCTGTAATCGAACCCACAAATGCTGATGATCCAGATACTCAACTAGTCTAAATAAGGACAGTTTTATTGCTTCTTTAATCAGAAAACAGTTTTCAACTGTGCAAATTGCATTAAAATTATGAACTTGGATTAGCTAACACAACGTCCCATTAGAACACAGGAGTGATGGTTGCTGATAATGGGCCTCTGTACGCCTATGTAAATATTCTATAAAAGAAATCTGCCGTTTCCAGCTACAATAGTCATTTACAACATTAACAATGTCTACACTGTATTTCTGATCAATTTGATGTTATTTTAATGGACAAAACATTTGCTTTTCTTTCAAAAACAAGGACATTTCTAAGTGACCCCAAACTTTTGAACGGTAGTGTATATATATCATTGAGTTTATAAAGGTGCATACAAACATGGTCTCTTTTCTTGAGTCAGGCAGCTCCAAAATGCAGGTGTTTCAGCCAAGCTCAGTGCTTTCTGTGGTGGTGGGGCAAACCAGCAGAGAATACGGAGCGTGACACCGTGACTGGCTCAGTGTTCTGTCTCTCTTGGGGACACTACATCACCTCCAAGCCTAAGGGTAGAGCTAGAAAGCCCCTTGGGTGCTGCCATAGATTTACATTAGAAGTGCCCATCCAAGAAGGCTCAAGGTCATTGGCCACAGATAAAATGACGTCAAATCACATTATATCTATAGTAGCTTTGTTTGGACTGATCATGTCAACATCATATTTTCAAAATCTTAGCTAGCGGTCATCATCATGAATAAAGTCGACAATCTATTGCTAAATCCTTTTTAATCCTTGTCATATGAAGAGAAATAATGAAGAGAAATGATAGATTAAAGGTATCACTGTTCATCGGACATAAACATTACATGCTACAATCGCCACTATTAAGTAATAAGGCACGAGGGGCTGTGGTATATGGCCAATATACCATAGCTAAGGGATGTTCTTATGTACGACTCAACGCAGAGTTCCTGGACACATCCCTTAGCCATAGTATAATGGTTATATAACACAAATCCACGAGGTACCTTATTGCTATAATAAACTGGTTACCAACGTAATTAGAGCAGTAACAATACATGTTTTGTCATACCCGTGATATACGTTTTGTTATACACTGGGTGGTTCGAGCCCTGAATGCTGATTGGCTGAAAGCCGTGGTATATCGCACTGTATACCACGGGTATGACAAAACATTTCTTGTTACTGCCTAAGAACAGTCCTTAGTCATGGAATATTGGCCATATAACACCCCCCCCCCCCCCCCCTGCCTTATTGCTGAAATATACCATGGCTGTCAGCCAATCAGCATTCAGGGCTCGAACGACCCAGTTTGTAATGTACTTTTAATGCTGACTAATGTTGGTAATATGCTTCCAAGTATTATTCTTTCAATATTATTTTCAGAGGAAAAAGGTTTATGCTTGTCACGTTCTGACCATAGTTCTTTTGTGTTTTCCTTGTTTTAGTGTTGGTCAGGACGTGAGCTGGGTGGGCATTCTATATTTTGTGTGTCTAGGTTGTTTTTCTGTGTTTGGCCTAGTATGGTTCTCAATCAGAGGCAGGTGTCGTTAGTTGTCTCTGATTGAGAATCATACTTAGGTAGCCTGGGTTTCACTGTTTGTGGGTGATTGTTTCCGTGTCTGTGTTTTACACCACACGGTACTGTTTTCGGTTTTGGTTATTCACGTTACGTCTATTGTTTTTGTATGGAGTGTTCAGTTTATGTGTTTAAATAAATACCATGGACACTTACCACGCTGCGCTTTGGTCCTCTCCTTCAACGGAAGAAAATCATCACAGAATCACCCACCACAAAAGGACCAAGCGGCGTGGTAAGCAGCAGCAGCAGGAGAGGCAGCAGTAGCAGCAGCAATGGGAGAGGCTGCACTATTTGGAGAAAAGGACTTGGGAGGGGATCCTAGACGGGAAAGGACCCTGGGCAGAGCCAGGGGAATATTGCCGCCCCAAAGCAGAGCTGGAGGCAGCGAAAGCAGAGAGGCGGCATTATGAGGAGCTAGCACGGCAGAGCGGCTGGAAGCCCGAGTGGCAGCCCCCAAAAATGTATTGGGGGGGGGGGGGGGGGGGGGGGGGGGGCAGGGAGAGTGTGGCAGAGTCAGGAGTCAGACCTGAGCCAACTCCCGTGTTTACCGTAAGGAGCCATGGATGCAATCAGAGCAGTCGGCGAAGGTGAGGTGTGCGTCTGAGAATGTTGAGGAGTTATTGGACAGAGTAGAGAGAGAGCTGTTGGTTATGTCGTAGTATGCACGGCAGAGTGTTAGCTGTCCGATGCCACCTGTGTCAGTTCCTCGTACTCAGCCTGAAACTTGTGTTAGAGTTCCGGAATATTTGATGCCGGCTATACACACTAGGTCTCCAGTACACCTTCACAGCCCGGTTTGTCCTGTTCCTTGCACTCACCCTGAGGTGCGTGTCCCCAGCCCGGTACCACCAGTGTCGGCACCCCGCACCAGGCTGTCTCTCCATTCTTTGCCTACAGGTGCTCCTGCCTGTCCAGCGCTGCTAGAGCCTTTATACTCTCCAGCGCTGCCGGAGTCTCCCGCCTGTCCGGTGCTGCCAGAGCTTCCGCCCCACAGTCCAGAGGCGCTAGAGCCCCTCAGTCCAGAGGCGCCAGAGCCCCTCAGTCCAGAGGCGCCAGAGCTCCTCTGTCCAGCGCTGCCAGAGCCTTCCTCCTCTCCAGGGCTGTCGTAGTCTCCAGTCTGCCCAGCGCCACCTGAGCTGCCCGTCTGCCCAGCGCTGCCTGAGCTGCCCGTCTGCCCAGCGCCATCTGAGCCGCCTGCCTGTCCAGAGCTGCTAGAGTCTTCCGCCTGTCCAGAGCTGCTAGAGTCTCCCGCCTGTCCAGAGCTGCTAGAGTGTCCCGCCTGTCCAGAGCTGCTAGAGTCTCCCGCCTGTCCAGAGCTGCTAGAGTCTCCCGCCTGTCCAGAGCTGCTAGAGTCTTCAGTCTGTCAGGAGCCGCCAGAGCCACGAGTCTGCAAGGAGCCGCCAGAGTCGCCAGTCTGCAAGGAGGCGCCAGAGCACCTCAGTCCAGAGGCGCCAGAGCTCCTCTGTCCAGCGCTGCCAGAGCCTTCCTCCTCTCCAGGGCTGTCAGAGTCTCCAGTCTGCCCAGCGCCACCTGAGCTGCCCATCTGCCCAGCGCCGCCTGAGCTGCCCGTCTGCCCAGCGCCATCTGAGCCGCCTGCCTGTCCAGAGCTGCTAGTCTCCCGCCTGTCCAGAGCTGCTAGAGTCTCCCGCCTGTCAAGAGCTGCTAGAGTGTCCCGCCTGTCCAGAGCTGCTAGAGTCTCCCGCCTGTCCAGAGCTGCTAGAGTCTCCCGCCTGTCCAGAGCTGCTAGAGTCTTCAGTCTGTCAGGAGCCGCCAGAGCCACGAGTCTGCAAGGAGCCGCCAGAGTCGCCAGTCTGCAAGGAGGCGCCAGAGCGACTCAGTCCAGAGGCGCCAGAGCTCCTCTGTCCAGCGCTGCCAGAGCCTTCCTCCTCTCCAGGGCTGTCGGAGTCTCCAGTCTGCCCAGCGCCACCTGAGCTGCCCGTCTGCCCAGCGCCGCCTGAGCTGCACATCTGCCCAGCGCCATCTGAGCCACCTGCCTGTCCAGAGCTGCTAGAGTCTCCCGCCTGTCCAGAGCTGCTAGAGTCTCCCGCCTGTCCAGAGCTGCTAGAGTCTCCCGCCTGTCCAGAGCTGCTAGAGTCTCCCGCCTGTCCAGAGCTGCTAGAGTCTCCCGCCTGTCCAGAGCTGCTAGAGTCTCCCGCCTGTCCAGAGCTGCTAGAATCTTCAGTCTGTCAGGAGCCGCCAGAGTCGCCAGTCTGCAAGGAGCCGCCAGAGCCGCCAGTCAGTAAGTAGCCGCCAGAGCCGCCAGTCAGCAAGGAGCCGCCAGTGCCGTCAGTCAGCAAGGAGCTGCCAGAGCAGCCAGTCTGCAAGGAGCCGCCAGAGCCGCCAGTCTGCAAGGAGCCGCCAGTCAGCCAGGATCTGCCGGAGCCGCCATTCAGCCAGGATCTGCCAGGGCCGCCAGTCAGCCAGGATCTGCCAGAGCCGCCAGTCAGCCAGGATCTGCCAGAGCCGCCATTCAGCCTACTGTTTTCAGTTTTGGTTATTCACGTTACGTTTATTGTTTTTTTATGGAGTGTTCAGTTTGTGTTTAAATAAATATCATGGACACTTACCACGCTGCGCTTTGGTCCTCTCCTTCAACGGAAGAAAACCATTACAATGCATGTGAAGTATACCTGCATTCATAGGCCAATAGGTTCAGAGATAGATACAGTACTCAGTGGGTAACAAAAAAAAATCAAATCTATCTTGAAAGACTCGGTTCTTGTATCTATTCAAGCAGTACTTTATATATGAATGGGCAAAAATAAATAAGGCTCCATGACATGCTTGAGAAAGGGAACAGGCCTGTCAGGAGAAATGTAGCTGTGTATGGAGCAACACTCAATGGGAAGATTCATATCTTGAAATAGCCTTCACCCAGTGACCAATGTCATCAAGGGCGTGTAACAGTAGTGACATATACACACACCCACACACATATTGTACATACACACACACAGAGGGAGAAAAATAGCCAGTCATGGAGGCTGTTGTGCTGTCTTGTCGTGGCAGGGCCCTGTAGAGGGAATCATGCGGCCTGCACCTCTGCCTCTGTGGATGAATGAAAATGCGTCTGAAGCATTTTTCCAATTTGCCTCTGTTTGAGCAGATTGTCACCCTCTGAATACCAAAGACCAGTGGCTCGCCAAGATTATTCATGTCAGGGGGACGAGGATGGAGAGGGGAATTACTAAAAGAAATTCAAAACAAAGTGTACTTGAGCCAGGAGCTCTGGACAAGAGGGCCAGGGCATTGATTTCTTTAAGCCTGGAGTTGTATTCTGGGTGCAGTTTAATATCTGAGAGGATGGGGATCAGGATTTTCATAATCTGATGATAAGAAAAGGGATTAAGAAGAAAATAAGGGATTAATTCTCTTGATCTGCCAATATGGTGAACTAACATTTTTCCTTGGAAGTGATATGTTTCCTCTGTGTACGACTACCAAATAACCCATTTTTCTCTGAGAATTTAATTTCCCTATGACATGTTCAGATGACTGTCCTCAACCAGAGAGGATGAGTCCATCCATCCCCAGTATCATCCATCCCCACTATCATCCATCCTCAGTTTCATCCATCCCCAGTGTCATTCATCACCCAGTATCATCCATCCCAAGTATCATCCATCTGCAGCTTCATCCATCCCCAGTATCATCCATCCCCAGCATCATCCATCCCCAGTTTCATCCACGCCCAGTTTCATCCATCCGCAGTTTCATCCATGCCCAGTTTCATCCATCCCCAGTATCATCCATCCCCAGGTTCATCCATCCCCAGTATCATCCATCCCCACTATCATCCATCCCCAGTTCCGTCTATTCCCAGTATCATCCATCCCCAATTTAATCCATCGCCAGTATCATCCATCACCAGTTTCATCCATCCCCAGTTTCATCCATGCCCAGTATCATCCATTGCCAGTATCATGCATTCCCAGTTTCATCCATTGCCAGTATCATGCATCCCCAGTTTCATCCATTGCCAGTATCATCCATTGTCAGTTTCATCCATTGCCAGTATCATCCATCGTCAGTATAATTACTTACTTTAAGGAATACATCATGTGTATGGGCAAATTGATGTGTGCGCAATAAAGTAAGTACTGAGCTGTGTAATTAAGTAAAGCAAAGTCCTGTTAATTGAGCATGTAACTGAGTAATTGCAGGTTTATATGACTGGCATATCACAAATAGCAGGTTCTTTGAGTGTAAACATGCTGAAGACTGTTACAGTGTAGACATGCTGAAGACTGTTACATGTAGACATGCTGAAGACTGTTACAGTGTAGACATGCTGAAGACTGTTACAGTGTAGACGTGCTGAAGACTGTTACAGTGTAGACATGCTGAAGACTGTTACAGTGTAGACATGCTGAAAACTGTTACAGTGTAGACGTGCTGAAGACTGTTACAATGTAGACATGTTGAAGACTGTTACAGTGTAGACATGCTGAAGACTTACAGTGTAGACATGCTGAAGACTGTTACAGTGTAGACATGCTGAAGACTTACAGTGTAGACATGCTGAAGACTGTTACAGTGTAGACATGCTGAAGACTGTTACAGTGTAGACATGCTGAAGACTGTTACAGTGTAGACGTGCTGAAGACTGTTACAGTGTAGACATGCTGAAGACTGTTACATGTAGACATGCTGAAGACTGTTACATGTAGACATGTTGAAAACTGTTACAGTGTAGACATGCTGAAGACTGTTACAGTGTAGACGTGCTGAAGACTGTTACAGTATAGACATGCTGAAGACTGTTACATGTAGACATGTTGAAAACTGTTACAGTGTAGACATGCTGAAGATGGTTACAGTGTAGACATGCTGAATACTGATTCATGTAGACATGCTGAATACTGGTACATGTAGACATGCTGAATACTGGTACATGTAGACATGCTGAAGACTGTTACAATGTAGACATGTTGAAGACTGTTACATGTAGACATGCTGAAGACTGTTACATGTAGACATGCTGAAGACTGTTACAGTGTAGACATGCTGAAGACTGTTACATGTAGACATGCTGAAGACTGTTACAGTGTAGACATGCTGAAGACTGTTACAGTGTAGACGTGCTGAAGACTGTTACAGTGTAGACATGCTGAAGACTGTTACAGTGTAGACATGCTGAAAACTGTTACAGTGTAGACGTGCTGAAGACTGTTACAATGTAGACATGTTGAAGACTGTTACAGTGTAGACATGCTGAAGACTTACAGTGTAGACATGCTGAAGACTGTTACAGTGTAGACATGCTGAAGACTTACAGTGTAGACATGCTGAAGACTGTTACAGTGTAGACATGCTGAAGACTGTTACAGTGTAGACATGCTGAAGACTGTTACAGTGTAGAGGTGCTGAAGACTGTTACAGTGTAGACATGCTGAAGACTGTTACATGTAGACATGCTGAAGACTGTTACATGTAGACATGTTGAAAACTGTTACAGTGTAGACATGCTGAAGACTGTTACAGTGTAGACGTGCTGAAGACTGTTACAGTATAGACATGCTGAAGACTGTTACATGTAGACATGTTGAAAACTGTTACAGTGTAGACATGCTGAAGATGGTTACAGTGTAGACATGCTGAATACTGATTCATGTAGACATGCTGAATACTGGTACATGTAGACATGCTGAATACTGGTACATGTAGACATGCTGAAGACTGTTACAATGTAGACATGTTGAAGACTGTTACATGTAGACATGTTGAAGACTGTTACAGTGTAGACATGCTCAGACTGATACATGTAGACATGCTGAAGACTGTTACATGTAGACATGCTGAAGACTGTTACAGTGTAGACATGCTCAGACTGTTTCATGTAGACATGCTGAAGACTGTTCCATGTAGACATGCTGAAGACTGTTACATGTAGACATTCTGAAGACTGTTACAGTGTAGACATGCTGAGCCTGTTACATGTAGACATGCTGAAGACTGTTACATGTAGACATAATGAGACTGTTACATGTAGACATGCTGAAGACTTATAGTATAGACATGCTGAAGACTTACAGTGTAGACATGTTGAAGTCTCGTACATGTAGACATCCTGAAGACTGTTACATGTATACATGTTGAAGACTGTTACATGTAGACATGCTGAAGACTGTTACAGTGTAGACATGCTCAGACTGTTACATGTAGACATGCTGAAGACTGTTACATGTAGACATGCTGAAGACTGTTACAGTGTAGACATGCTGAGCCTGTTACATGTAGACATGCTGAATACTGTTACATGTAGACATGCTGAAGACTTACAGTGTAGACATGTTGAAGTCTCGTACATGTAGACATGCTGAAGACTGTTACATGTAGACATGCTGAAGACTGTTACAGTGTAGACATGCTCAGACTGTTACATGTAGACATGCTGAAGACTGTTACATGTAGACATGCTGAAGACTGTTACATGTAGACATGCTGAAGACTGTTACAGTGTAGACATGCTCAGACTGTTACATGTAGACATACTGAAGACTGTTACATGTAGACATGCTGAAGACTGTTACATGTAGACATGCTGAAGACTGTTACAGTGTAGACATGCTGAGCCTGTTACATGTAGACATGCTGAAGACTGTTACAGTGTAGACATGCTGAGACTGTTACATGTAGACATGCTGAATACTTACAGTGTAGACATGTTGAAGTCTGGCACATGTAGATATATTGAAGACTGTTACATGTAGACATGCTGAAGACTGTTACATGTAGACATGCTGAAGACTGTTACATGTATACATGTTGAAGACTGTTACAGTGTAGACATGCTCAGACTGATACATGTAGACATGCTGAAGACTGTTACATGTAGACATGCTCAGACTGTTACATGTAGACATGCTGAAGACTGTTACATGTAGACATGCTGAAGACTGTTACAGTGTAGACATGCTGAGCCTGTTACATGTAGACATGCTGAATACTGTTACATGTAGACATGCTGAGACTGTTACATGTAGACATGCTGAAGACTTACAGTGTAGACATGTTGAAGTCTCGTACATGTAGACATGCTGAAGGCTGTTACATGTAGACATGCTGAAGACTGTTACAGTGTAGACATGCTCAGACTGTTACATGTAGACATGCTGAAGACTGTTACATGTAGACATGCTGAAGACTGTTACAGTGTAGACATGCTCAGACTGTTACATGTAGACATGCTGAAGACTGTTACATGTAGACATGCTGAAGACTGTTACATGTAGACATGCTGAAGACTGTTACAGTGTAGACATGCTGAGCCTGTTACATGTAGACATGCTGAAGACTGTTACAGTGTAGACATGCTGAGACTGTTACATGTAGACATGCTGAAGACGTTTACATGAAGACATGCTGAAGACTGTTACATGTAGACATGCTGAGACTGTTACATGTAGACATGCTGAATACTTACAGTGTAGACATGTTGAAGTCTGGCACATGTAGATATATTGAAGACTGTTACATGTAGACATGCTGAAGACTGTTACATGTAGACATGCTGAAGACTGTTACATGTATACATGTTGAAGACTGTTACAGTGTAGACATGCTGAAGACTTGTACAGGTAGACATGCTGAAGACTGTTACATGTAGACATGCTGAAGACTGTTACATGTAGACATGCTGAATACTTACAGTGTAGACATGTTGAAGTCTGGTACATGTAGACATGCTGAAGTCTGGTACATGTAGACATGCTGAAGACTTACAGTGTAGACATGTTGAAGTCCGGTACATGTAGACATGCTGAAGACTGTTACATGTAGACATATTGAAGACTGTTACAGTGCAGACATGCTGAAGACTGTTACATGTAGACATGCTGAAGACTGCTACGACGTAGACATGCTGAAGACTGTTACATGTAGACATGCTGAAGGGTATTACGATGTGGACATGCTGAAGACTGTTACATGTAGACATGCTGAAGACTGTTACGATGTAGACATGCTGAAGACTGTTACATGTAGACATGCTGAGACTGTTACATGTAGACATGCTCAAGACTGTTACAGTGTAGGCATGCTGAAGACAGTTACATGTAGACATGCTGAAGACTGTTACATGTAGACATGCTGAAGACTGTTGCATGTAGACATGCTGAAGACTGTTACATGTATACATGTTGAAGACTGTTACAGTGTAGACATGTTGAAGACTGTTACATGTAGACATGCTGAAGACTTGTACAGGTAGACATGTTGAAGCCTGTTCCTTGAAGACATGCTGAATACTTACAGTGTAGACATGTTGAAGACTGTTACATGTAGACATGCTGAAGACTGTTACATGTAGACATGCTGAATACTTACAGTGTAGACATGTTGAAGTCTAGGACATGTAGACATGCTGAAGACTGTTACATGTAGACATGCTGAAGACTGTTACATGTAGACATGCTAAAGGCTGTTACGATGTAGACATGCTGAAGACTGTTACATGTAGACATGCTAAAGACTGTTACGATGTAGGCATGCTGAAGACTGTTACGATGTAGACATGCTGAAGACTGTTACATGTAGACATGCTGAGGACTGTTACGATGTAAACATGCTGAAGTCTGTTCCTTGAAGACATGGTGAAGACTGTTACATGTAGACATGCTGAAGACTGTTACATGTAGACATGCTGAGACTGTTACATGTAGACATGCTGAAGACTTACTGTGTAGACATGTTGAAGTCTGGTACATGTAGACATGCTGAAGACTGTTACAGAGTAGACATGTTGAAGTCTGGTACATGTAGACATGCTGAAGACTTTTACATGTAGACATGCTGGAGACTGTTGATTGTAGACATGCTGAAGACTGTTACATGTAGACATGCTGAAGACTGTTACAGTGTAGACATGCTCAGACTGTTACATGTAGACATACTGAAGACTGTTACATGTAGACATGCTGAAGACTGTTACATGTAGACATGCTGAAGACTGTTACAGTGTAGACATGCTGAGCCTGTTACATGTAGACATGCTGAAGACTGTTACAGTGTAGACATGCTGAGACTGTTACATGTAGACATGCTGAATACTTACAGTGTAGACATGTTGAAGTCTGGCACATGTAGATATATTGAAGACTGTTACATGTAGACATGCTGAAGACTGTTACATGTAGACATGCTGAAGACTGTTACATGTATACATGTTGAAGACTGTTACAGTGTAGACATGCTCAGACTGATACATGTAGACATGCTGAAGACTGTTACATGTAGACATGCTCAGACTGTTACATGTAGACATGCTGAAGACTGTTACATGTAGACATGCTGAAGACTGTTACAGTGTAGACATGCTGAGCCTGTTACATGTAGACATGCTGAATACTGTTACATGTAGACATGCTGAGACTGTTACATGTAGACATGCTGAAGACTTACAGTGTAGACATGTTGAAGTCTCGTACATGTAGACATGCTGAAGGCTGTTACATGTAGACATGCTGAAGACTGTTACAGTGTAGACATGCTCAGACTGTTACATGTAGACATGCTGAAGACTGTTACATGTAGACATGCTGAAGACTGTTACAGTGTAGACATGCTCAGACTGTTACATGTAGACATGCTGAAGACTGTTACATGTAGACATGCTGAAGACTGTTACATGTAGACATGCTGAAGACTGTTACAGTGTAGACATGCTGAGCCTGTTACATGTAGACATGCTGAAGACTGTTACAGTGTAGACATGCTGAGACTGTTACATGTAGACATGCTGAAGACGTTTACATGAAGACATGCTGAAGACTGTTACATGTAGACATGCTGAGACTGTTACATGTAGACATGCTGAATACTTACAGTGTAGACATGTTGAAGTCTGGCACATGTAGATATATTGAAGACTGTTACATGTAGACATGCTGAAGACTGTTACATGTAGACATGCTGAAGACTGTTACATGTATACATGTTGAAGACTGTTACAGTGTAGACATGCTGAAGACTTGTACAGGTAGACATGCTGAAGACTGTTACATGTAGACATGCTGAAGACTGTTACATGTAGACATGCTGAATACTTACAGTGTAGACATGTTGAAGTCTGGTACATGTAGACATGCTGAAGTCTGGTACATGTAGACATGCTGAAGACTTACAGTGTAGACATGTTGAAGTCCGGTACATGTAGACATGCTGAAGACTGTTACATGTAGACATATTGAAGACTGTTACAGTGCAGACATGCTGAAGACTGTTACATGTAGACATGCTGAAGACTGCTACGACGTAGACATGCTGAAGACTGTTACATGTAGACATGCTGAAGGGTATTACGATGTGGACATGCTGAAGACTGTTACATGTAGACATGCTGAAGACTGTTACGATGTAGACATGCTGAAGACTGTTACATGTAGACATGCTGAGACTGTTACATGTAGACATGCTCAAGACTGTTACAGTGTAGGCATGCTGAAGACAGTTACATGTAGACATGCTGAAGACTGTTACATGTAGACATGCTGAAGACTGTTGCATGTAGACATGCTGAAGACTGTTACATGTATACATGTTGAAGACTGTTACAGTGTAGACATGTTGAAGACTGTTACATGTAGACATGCTGAAGACTTGTACAGGTAGACATGTTGAAGCCTGTTCCTTGAAGACATGCTGAATACTTACAGTGTAGACATGTTGAAGACTGTTACATGTAGACATGCTGAAGACTGTTACATGTAGACATGCTGAATACTTACAGTGTAGACATGTTGAAGTCTAGGACATGTAGACATGCTGAAGACTGTTACATGTAGACATGCTGAAGACTGTTACATGTAGACATGCTAAAGGCTGTTACGATGTAGACATGCTGAAGACTGTTACATGTAGACATGCTAAAGACTGTTACGATGTAGGCATGCTGAAGACTGTTACGATGTAGACATGCTGAAGACTGTTACATGTAGACATGCTGAGGACTGTTACGATGTAAACATGCTGAAGTCTGTTCCTTGAAGACATGGTGAAGACTGTTACATGTAGACATGCTGAAGACTGTTACATGTAGACATGCTGAGACTGTTACATGTAGACATGCTGAAGACTTACTGTGTAGACATGTTGAAGTCTGGTACATGTAGACATGCTGAAGACTGTTACAGAGTAGACATGTTGAAGTCTGGTACATGTAGACATGCTGAAGACTTTTACATGTAGACATGCTGGAGACTGTTGATTGTAGACATGCTGAAGACTTGTACATGCAGACATGTTGAAGACTGTTACATGTAGACATGCTGAAGACTGTTACGATGTAGACATGCTGAAGACTGTTACATGTAGACATGCTGAGACTGTTACATGTAGACATGCTCAAGACTGTTACAGTGTAGGCATGCTGAAGACAGTTACATGTAGACATGCTGAAGACTGTTACATGTAGACATGCTGAAGACTGTTGCATGTAGACATGCTGAAGACTGTTACATGTAGACATGTTGAAGACTGTTACATGTAGACATGCTGAAGACTTGTACAGGTAGACATGTTGAAGCCTGTTCCTTGAAGACATGCTGAATACTTACAGTGTAGACATGTTGAAGACTGTTACATGTAGACATGCTGAAGACTGTTACATGTAGACATGCTGAATACTTACAGTGTAGACATGTTGAAGTCTAGGACATGTAGACATGCTGAAGACTGTTACATGTAGACATGCTGAAGACTGTTACATGTAGACATGCTAAAGGCTGTTACGATGTAGACATGCTGAAGACTGTTACATGTAGACATGCTGAAGACTGTTACGATGTAGGCATGCTGAAGACTGTTACGATGTAGACATTCTGAAGACTGTTACGATGTAAACATGCTGAAGACTGTTCCTTGAAGACATGGTGAAGACTGTTACATGTAGACATGCTGAAGACTGTTACATGTAGACATGCTGAGACTGTTACATGTAGACATGCTGAAGACTTACTGTGTAGACATGTTGAAGTCTGGTACATGTAGACATGCTGAAGACTGTTACAGAGTAGACATGTTGAAGTCTGGTACATGTAGACATGCTGAAGACTTTTACATGTAGACATGCTGGAGACTGTTGATTGTAGACATGCTGAAGACTTGTACATGCAGACATGTTGAAGACTGTTACATGTAGACATGCTGAATACTTACAGTGTAGACATGTTGAAGTATGGTACATGTAGACATATTGAAGACTGTTACATGTAGACATGCTGAGACTGTTACATGTAGACATGCTGAAGACTTACAGTGTAGACATGTTGAAGTCTGGTACATGTAGACATGCTGAAGACTGTTACATGTAGATATATTGAAGTCTGGTACATGTAGACATGCTGAAGACTTACAGTGTAGACATGTTGAAGTCTGGTACATGTAGACATGCTGAAGACTGTTACATGTAGACATGCTGAAGACTGCTACGATGTAGACATGCTGAAGACTGTTACATGTAGACATGCTGAAGACTGTTACATGTAGACATGCTGAAGGCTGTTACGATGTAGACATGCTGAAGACTGTTACATGTAGACATGCTGAAGACTGTTACGATGTAGACATGCTAAAGACTGTTACGATGTAGACATGCTGAGGACTGTTACGATGTAGACATGCTGAAGACTGTTACATGTAGACATGTTGAAGACTGTTACATGTAGACATGCTGAAGACTGTTACATGTAGACATGTTGAAGACTGTTACATGTAGACATGCTGAAGACTGTTACATGTAGACATGCTGAAGACTGTTACATGTAGACATGTTGAAGACTGTTACAGTGTAGACATGTTGAAGACTGTTACATGTAGACATGCTGAAGACTTACAGTGTAGACATGCTGAAAACTGTTACATGTAGACATGTTGAAGACTGTTACAGTGTAGACATGTTGAAGACTGTTCCTTGAAGACATGCTGAAGACTTACAGTGTAGACATGCTGAAGACTGTTACATGTAGACATGCTGAAGACTGTTACATGTAGACATGTTGAAGACTGTTACAGTGTAGACATGTTGAAGACTGTTACATGTAGACATGCTGAAGACTTGTACAGGTAGACATGTTGAAGACTGTTCCGTGAAGACATGCTGAATACTTACAGTGTAGACATGTTGAAGACTGTTACATGTAGATATATTGAAGACTGTTACAGTGTAGACATGTTGAAGTCTGGTACATGTAGACATGCTGAAGACTGTTACATGTAGATATATTGAAGTCTGGTACATGTAGACATGCTGAAGACTTACAGTGTAGACATGTTGAAGTCTGGTACATGTAGACATGCTGAAGACTGTTACATGTAGACATGCTGAAGACTGCTACGATGTAGACATGCTGAAGACTGTTACATGTAGACATGCTGAAGACTGTTACATGTAGACATGCTGAAGACTTACAGTGTAGACATGCTGAAAACTGTTACATGTAGACATGTTGAAGACTGTTACAGTGTAGACATGTTGAAGACTGTTCCTTGAAGACATGCTGAAGACTTACAGTGTAGACATGCTGAAGACTGTTACATGTAGACATGCTGAAGACTGTTACATGTAGACATGTTGAAGACTGTTACAGTGTAGACATGTTGAAGTCTGGTACATGTAGACATATTGAAGACTGTTACTTGTAGACATGCTGAGACTGTTACATGTAGACATGCTGAGACTGTTACATGTAGACATGCTGAAGACTTACAGTGTAGACATGTTGAAGGCTGGTACATGTAGACATGCTGAAGACTGTTACATGTAGACATGCTGAAGACTACTACGATGTAGACATGCTGAAGACTGTTACATGTAGACATGCTGAAGACTGTTACATGTAGACATGCTGAAGGCTGTTACGATGTAGACATGCTGAAGACTGTTACATGTAGACATGCTGAAGACTGTTACGATGTAGACATGCTAAAGACTGTTACGATGTAGACATGCTGAGGACTGTTACGATGTAGACATGCTGAAGACTGTTACATGTAGACATGTTGAAGACTGTTACATGTAGACATGCTGAAGACTGTTACATGTAGACATGTTGAAGACTGTTACATGTAGACATGCTGAAGACTGTTACATGTAGACATGCTGAAGACTGTTACATGTAGACATGTTGAAGACTGTTACAGTGTAGACATGTTGAAGACTGTTCCTTGAAGACATGCTGAAGACTTACAGTGTAGACATGCTGAAGACTGTTACATGTAGACATGCTGAAGACTGTTACATGTAGACATGTTGAAGACTGTTACAGTGTAGACATGTTGAAGACTGTTACATGTAGACATGCTGAAGACTTGTACAGGTAGACATGTTGAAGACTGTTCCGTGAAGACATGCTGAATACTTACAGTGTAGACATGTTGAAGACTGTTACATGTAGATATATTGAAGACTGTTACAGTGTAGACATGTTGAAATCTGGTACATGTAGACATATTGAAGACTGTTACATGTAGACATGCTGAGACTGTTACATGTAGACATGCTGAGACTGTTACATGTAGACATGCTGAGACTGTTACATGTAGACATGCTGAAGACTTACAGTGTAGACATGTTGAAGTCTGGTACATGTAGACATGCTGAAGACTGTTACATGTAGATATATTGAAGACTGTTACAGTGTAGACATGCTGAAGACTGTTACATGTAGACAAGTTGAAGTCTGGTACATGTAGACATGCTGAAGACTGTTACATGTAGACATGCTGAAGACTGCTACGATGTAGACATGCTGAAGACTGTTACATGTAGACATGCTGAAGACTGTTACATGTAGACATGGTGAAGGCTGTTACGATGTAGACATGCTGAAGACTGTTACATGTAGACATGCTAAAGACTGTTACGATGTAGACATGCTGAGGACTGTTACGATGTAGACATGCTGAAGACTGTTACATGTAGACATGTTGAAGACTGTTACATGTAGACATGCTGAAGACTGTTACATGTAGAAATGTTGAAGACTGTTACATGTAGACATGCTGAAGACTTACAGTGTAGACATGCTGAAGACTGTTACATGTAGACATGTTGAAGACTGTTACAGTGTAGACATGTTGAAGACTGTTCCTTGAAGACATGCTGAAGACTTACAGTGTAGACATGCTGAAGACTGTTACATGTAGATATATTGAAGACTGTTACAGTGTAGACATGTTGAAGTCTGGTACATGTAGACATATTGAAGACTGTTACATGTAGACATGCTGAGACTGTTACATGTAGACATGCTGAAGACTGTTACATGTAGACATGGTGAAGGCTGTTACGATGTAGACATGCTGAAGACTGTTACATGTAGACATGCTAAAGACTGTTACGATGTAGACATGCTGAGGACTGTTACGATGTAGACATGCTGAAGACTGTTACATGTTGACATGTTGAAGACTGTTACATGTAGACATGCTGAAGACTGTTACATGTAGACATGTTGAAGACTGTTACATGTAGACATGCTGAAGACTTACAGTGTAGACATGCTGAAGACTGTTACATGTAGACATGTTGAAGACTGTTACAGTGTAGACATGTTGAAGACTGTTCCTTGAAGACATGCTGAAGACTTACAGTGTAGACATGCTGAAGACTGTTACATGTAGACATGCTGAATACTTACAGTGTAGACATGCTGAAGACTGTTACATGTAGACATGTTGAAGACTGTTACATGTAGACATGCTGAAGACTGTTACATGTAGACATGTTGAAGACTGTTGCATGTAGACATGCTGAAGACTTACAGTGTAGACATGCTGAAGACTGTTACATGTAGACATGTTGAAGACTGTTACAGTGTAGACATGTTGAAGACTGTTCCTTGAAGACATGCTGAAGACTTACAGTGTAGACATGCTGGAGACTGTTACATTTAGACATGCTGAGACTGTTACATGTAGACATGCTGAATACTTACAGTGTAGACATGTTGAAGACTGTTCCTTGAAGACATGCTGAATACTTACAGTGTAGACATGCTGAAGACTGTTACATGTAGACATGCTGAAGACTGTTACATGTAGACATGTTGAAGACTGTTACAGTGTAGACATGTTGAAGTCTGGTACATGTAGACATATTGAAGACTGTTACTTGTAGACATGCTGAGACTGTTACATGTAGACATGCTGAGACTGTTACATGTAGACATGCTGAAGACTTACAGTGTAGACATGTTGAAGGCTGGTACATGTAGACATGCTGAAGACTGTTACATGTAGACATGCTGAAGACTACTACGATGTAGACATGCTGAAGGCTGTTACATGTAGACATGCTGAAGACTGTTACATGTAGACATGCTGAAGGCTGTTACGATGTAGACATGCTGAAGACTGTTACATGTAGACATGCTGAAGACTGTTACGATGTAGACATGCTAAAGACTGTTACATGTAGACATGTTGAAGACTGTTACATGTAGATATATTGAAGACTGTTACAGTGTAGACATGTTGAAATCTGGTACATGTAGACATATTGAAGACTGTTACATGTAGACATGCTGAGACTGTTACATGTAGACATGCTGAGACTGTTACATGTAGACATGCTGAGACTGTTACATGTAGACATGCTGAAGACTTACAGTGTAGACATGTTGAAGTCTGGTACATGTAGACATGCTGAAGACTGTTACATGTAGATATATTGAAGACTGTTACAGTGTAGACATGCTGAAGACTGTTACATGTAGACATGTTGAAGTCTGGTACATGTAGACATGCTGAAGACTGTTACATGTAGACATGCTGAAGACTGCTACGATGTAGACATGCTGAAGACTGTTACATGTAGACATGCTGAAGACTGTTACATGTAGACATGGTGAAGGCTGTTACGATGTAGACATGCTGAAGACTGTTACATGTAGACATGCTAAAGACTGTTACGATGTAGACATGCTGAGGACTGTTACGATGTAGACATGCTGAAGACTGTTACATGTAGACATGTTGAAGACTGTTACATGTAGACATGCTGAAGACTGTTACATGTAGACATGTTGAAGACTGTTACATGTAGACATGCTGAAGACTTACAGTGTAGACATGCTGAAGACTGTTACATGTAGACATGTTGAAGACTGTTACAGTGTAGACATGTTGAAGACTGTTCCTTGAAGACATGCTGAAGACTTACAGTGTAGACATGCTGAAGACTGTTACATGTAGATATATTGAAGACTGTTACAGTGTAGACATGTTGAAGTCTGGTACATGTAGACATATTGAAGACTGTTACATGTAGACATGCTGAGACTGTTACATGTAGACATGCTGAAGACTGTTACATGTAGACATGGTGAAGGCTGTTACGATGTAGACATGCTGAAGACTGTTACATGTAGACATGCTAAAGACTGTTACGATGTAGACATGCTGAGGACTGTTACGATGTAGACATGCTGAAGACTGTTACATGTTGACATGTTGAAGACTGTTACATGTAGACATGCTGAAGACTGTTACATGTAGACATGTTGAAGACTGTTACATGTAGACATGCTGAAGACTTACAGTGTAGACATGCTGAAGACTGTTACATGTAGACATGTTGAAGACTGTTACAGTGTAGACATGTTGAAGACTGTTCCTTGAAGACATGCTGAAGACTTACAGTGTAGACATGCTGAAGACTGTTACATGTAGATATATTGAAGACTGTTACAGTGTAGACATGTTGAAGTCTGGTACATGTAGACATATTGAAGACTGTTACATGTAGACATGCTGAGACTGTTACATGTAGACATGCTGAAGACTGTTACATGTAGACATGGTGAAGGCTGTTACGATGTAGACATGCTGAAGACTGTTACATGTAGACATGCTAAAGACTGTTACGATGTAGACATGCTGAGGACTGTTACGATGTAGACATGCTGAAGACTGTTACATGTTGACATGTTGAAGACTGTTACATGTAGACATGCTGAAGACTGTTACATGTAGACATGTTGAAGACTGTTACATGTAGACATGCTGAAGACTTACAGTGTAGACATGCTGAAGACTGTTACATGTAGACATGTTGAAGACTGTTACAGTGTAGACATGTTGAAGACTGTTCCTTGAAGACATGCTGAAGACTTACAGTGTAGACATGCTGAAGACTGTTACATGTAGACATGCTGAATACTTACAGTGTAGACATGCTGAAGACTGTTACATGTAGACATGTTGAAGACTGTTACATGTAGACATGCTGAAGACTGTTACATGTAGACATGTTGAAGACTGTTGCATGTAGACATGCTGAAGACTTACAGTGTAGACATGCTGAAGACTGTTACATGTAGACATGTTGAAGACTGTTACAGTGTAGACATGTTGAAGACTGTTCCTTGAAGACATGCTGAAGACTTACAGTGTAGACATGCTGAAGACTGTTACATGTAGACATGCTGAAGACTGTTACATGTAGACATGTTGAAGACTGTTACAGTGTAGACATGTTGAAGTCTGGTACATGTAGACATATTGAAGACTGTTACTTGTAGACATGCTGAGACTGTTACATGTAGACATGCTGAGACTGTTACATGTAGACATGCTGAAGACTTACAGTGTAGACATGTTGAAGGCTGGTACATGTAGACATGCTGAAGACTGTTACATGTAGACATGCTGAAGACTACTACGATGTAGACATGCTGAAGGCTGTTACATGTAGACATGCTGAAGACTGTTACATGTAGACATGCTGAAGGCTGTTACGATGTAGACATGCTGAAGACTGTTACATGTAGACATGCTGAAGACTGTTACGATGTAGACATGCTAAAGACTGTTACATGTAGACATGTTGAAGACTGTTACATGTAGATATATTGAAGACTGTTACAGTGTAGACATGTTGAAATCTGGTACATGTAGACATATTGAAGACTGTTACATGTAGACATGCTGAGACTGTTACATGTAGACATGCTGAGACTGTTACATGTAGACATGCTGAGACTGTTACATGTAGACATGCTGAAGACTTACAGTGTAGACATGTTGAAGTCTGGTACATGTAGACATGCTGAAGACTGTTACATGTAGATATATTGAAGACTGTTACAGTGTAGACATGCTGAAGACTGTTACATGTAGACATGTTGAAGTCTGGTACATGTAGACATGCTGAAGACTGTTACATGTAGACATGCTGAAGACTGCTACGATGTAGACATGCTGAAGACTGTTACATGTAGACATGCTGAAGACTGTTACATGTAGACATGGTGAAGGCTGTTACGATGTAGACATGCTGAAGACTGTTACATGTAGACATGCTAAAGACTGTTACGATGTAGACATGCTGAGGACTGTTACGATGTAGACATGCTGAAGACTGTTACATGTAGACATGTTGAAGACTGTTACATGTAGACATGCTGAAGACTGTTACATGTAGACATGTTGAAGACTGTTACATGTAGACATGCTGAAGACTTACAGTGTAGACATGCTGAAGACTGTTACATGTAGACATGTTGAAGACTGTTACAGTGTAGACATGTTGAAGACTGTTCCTTGAAGACATGCTGAAGACTTACAGTGTAGACATGCTGAAGACTGTTACATGTAGATATATTGAAGACTGTTACAGTGTAGACATGTTGAAGTCTGGTACATGTAGACATATTGAAGACTGTTACATGTAGACATGCTGAGACTGTTACATGTAGACATGCTGAAGACTGTTACATGTAGACATGGTGAAGGCTGTTACGATGTAGACATGCTGAAGACTGTTACATGTAGACATGCTAAAGACTGTTACGATGTAGACATGCTGAGGACTGTTACGATGTAGACATGCTGAAGACTGTTACATGTTGACATGTTGAAGACTGTTACATGTAGACATGCTGAAGACTGTTACATGTAGACATGTTGAAGACTGTTACATGTAGACATGCTGAAGACTTACAGTGTAGACATGCTGAAGACTGTTACATGTAGACATGTTGAAGACTGTTACAGTGTAGACATGTTGAAGACTGTTCCTTGAAGACATGCTGAAGACTTACAGTGTAGACATGCTGAAGACTGTTACATGTAGACATGCTGAATACTTACAGTGTAGACATGCTGAAGACTGTTACATGTAGACATGTTGAAGACTGTTACATGTAGACATGCTGAAGACTGTTACATGTAGACATGTTGAAGACTGTTGCATGTAGACATGCTGAAGACTTACAGTGTAGACATGCTGAAGACTGTTACATGTAGACATGTTGAAGACTGTTACAGTGTAGACATGTTGAAGACTGTTCCTTGAAGACATGCTGAAGACTTACAGTGTAGACATGCTGAAGACTGTTACATTTAGACATGCTGAGACTGTTACATGTAGACATGCTGAATACTTACAGTGTAGACATGTTGAAGACTGTTCCTTGAAGACATGCTGAAGACTTACAGTGTAGACATGTTGAAGTCTGGTACATGTAGACATGCTGAAGACTGTTACATGTAGATATATTGAAGACTGTTACAGTGTAGACATGCTGAAGACTGTTACATGTAGACATGTTGAAGTCTGGTACATGTAGACATGCTGAAGACTGTTACATGTAGACATGCTGAAGACTGCTACGATGTAGACATGCTGAAGACTGTTACATGTAGACATGCTGAAGACTGTTACATGTAGACATGGTGAAGGCTGTTACGATGTAGACATGCTGAAGACTGTTACATGTAGACATGCTAAAGACTGTTACGATGTAGACATGCTGAGGACTGTTACGATGTAGACATGCTGAAGACTGTTACATGTAGACATGTTGAAGACTGTTACATGTAGACATGCTGAAGACTGTTACATGTAGACATGTTGAAGACTGTTACATGTAGACATGCTGAAGACTTACAGTGTAGACATGCTGAAGACTGTTACATGTAGACATGTTGAAGACTGTTACAGTGTAGACATGTTGAAGACTGTTCCTTGAAGACATGCTGAAGACTTACAGTGTAGACATGCTGAAGACTGTTACATGTAGATATATTGAAGACTGTTACAGTGTAGACATGTTGAAGTCTGGTACATGTAGACATATAGAAGACTGTTACATGTAGACATGCTGAGACTGTTACATGTAGACATGCTGAAGACTGTTACATGTAGACATGGTGAAGGCTGTTACGATGTAGACATGCTGAAGACTGTTACATGTAGACATGCTAAAGACTGTTACGATGTAGACATGCTGAGGACTGTTACGATGTAGACATGCTGAAGACTGTTACATGTTGACATGTTGAAGACTGTTACATGTAGACATGCTGAAGACTGTTACATGTAGACATGTTGAAGACTGTTACATGTAGACATGCTGAAGACTTACAGTGTAGACATGCTGAAGACTGTTACATGTAGACATGTTGAAGACTGTTACAGTGTAGACATGTTGAAGACTGTTCCTTGAAGACATGCTGAAGACTTACAGTGTAGACATGCTGAAGACTGTTACATGTAGACATGCTGAATACTTACAGTGTAGACATGCTGAAGACTGTTACATGTAGACATGTTGAAGACTGTTACATGTAGACATGCTGAAGACTGTTACATGTAGACATGTTGAAGACTGTTGCATGTAGACATGCTGAAGACTTACAGTGTAGACATGCTGAAGACTGTTACATGTAGACATGTTGAAGACTGTTACAGTGTAGACATGTTGAAGACTGTTCCTTGAAGACATGCTGAAGACTTACAGTGTAGACATGCTGAAGACTGTTACATTTAGACATGCTGAGACTGTTACATGTAGACATGCTGAATACTTACAGTGTAGACATGTTGAAGACTGTTCCTTGAAGACATGCTGAAGACTTACAGTGTAGACATGCTGAAGACTGTTACATGTAGACATGCTGAAGACTGTTACATGTAGACATGTTGAAGACTGTTACAGTGTAGACATGTTGAAGTCTGGTACATGTAGACATATTGAAGACTGTTACTTGTAGACATGCTGAGACTGTTACATGTAGACATGCTGAGACTGTTACATGTAGACATGCTGAAGACTTACAGTGTAGACATGTTGAAGGCTGGTACATGTAGACATGCTGAAGACTGTTACATGTAGACATGCTGAAGTCTACTACGATGTAGACATGCTGAAGACTGTTACATGTAGACATGCTGAAGACTGTTACATGTAGACATGCTCAAGGCTGTTACGATGTAGACATGCTGAAGACTGTTACATGTAGACATGCTGAAGACTGTTACGATGTAGACATGCTAAAGACTGTTACGATGTAGACATGCTGAGGACTGTTACGATGTAGACATGCTGAAGACTGTTACATGTAGACATGTTGAAGACTGTTACATGTAGACATGCTGAAGACTGTTACATGTAGACATGTTGAAGACTGTTACATGTAGACATGCTGAAGACTGTTACATGTAGACATGTTGAAGACTGTTACAGTGTAGACATGTTGAAGACTGTTACATGTAGACATGCTGAAGACTTACAGTGTAGACATGCTGAAAACTGTTACATGTAGACATGTTGAAGACTGTTACAGTGTAGACATGTTGAAGACTGTTCCTTGAAGACATGCTGAAGACTTACAGTGTAGACATGCTGAAGACTGTTACATGTAGACATGCTGAAGACTGTTACATGTAGACATGTTGAAGACTGTTACAGTGTAGACATGTTGAAGACTGTTACATGTAGACATGCTGAAGACTTGTACAGGTAGACATGTTGAAGACTGTTCCGTGAAGACATGCTGAATACTTACAGTGTAGACATGTTGAAGACTGTTACATGTAGATATATTGAAGACTGTTACAGTGTAGACATGTTGAAGTCTGGTACATGTAGACATATTGAAGACTGTTACATGTAGACATGCTGAGACTGTTACATGTAGACATGCTGAAGACTTACAGTGTAGACATGTTGAAGTCTGGTACATGTAGACATGCTGAAGACTGTTACATGTAGATATATTGAAGACTGTTACAGTGTAGACATGCTGAAGACTGTTACATGTAGACATGCTGAAGACTGCTACGATGTAGACATGCTGAAGACTGTTACATGTAGACATGCTGAAGACTGTTACATGTAGACATGGTGAAGGCTGTTACGATGTAGACATGCTGAAGACTGTTACATGTAGACATGCTAAAGACTGTTACGATGTAGACATGCTGAGGACTGTTACGATGTAGACATGCTGAAGACTGTTACATGTAGACATGTTGAAGACTGTTACATGTAGACATGCTGAAGACTGTTACATGTAGACATGTTGAAGACTGCTACATGTAGACATGCTGAAGACTTACAGTGTAGACATGCTGAAGACTGTTACATGTAGACATGTTGAAGACTGTTACAGTGTAGACATGTTGAAGACTGTTCCTTGAAGACATGCTGAAGACTTACAGTGTAGACATGCTGAAGACTGTTACATGTAGATATATTGAAGACTGTTACAGTGTAGACATGTTGAAGTCTGGTACATGTAGACATATTGAAGACTGTTACATGTAGACATGCTGAGACTGTTACATGTATACATGCTGAAGACTGTTACATGTAGACATGGTGAAGGCTGTTACGATGTAGACATGCTGAAGACTGTTACATGTAGACATGCTAAAGACTGTTACGATGTAGACATGCTGAGGACTGTTACGATGTAGACATGCTGAAGACTGTTACATGTTGACATGTTGAAGACTGTTACATGTAGACATGCTGAAGACTGTTACATGTAGACATGTTGAAGACTGTTACATGTAGACATGCTGAAGACTTACAGTGTAGACATGCTGAAGACTGTTACATGTAGACATGTTGAAGACTGTTACAGTGTAGACATGTTGAAGACTGTTCCTTGAAGACATGCTGAAGACTTACAGTGTAGACATGCTGAAGACTGTTACATGTAGACATGCTGAATACTTACAGTGTAGACATGCTGAAGACTGTTACATGTAGACATGTTGAAGACTGTTACATGTAGACATGCTGAAGACTGTTACATGTAGACATGTTGAAGACTGTTGCATGTAGACATGCTGAAGACTTACAGTGTAGACATGCTGAAGACTGTTACATGTAGACATGTTGAAGACTGTTACAGTGTAGACATGTTGAAGACTGTTCCTTGAAGACATGCTGAAGACTTACAGTGTAGACATGCTGAAGACTGTTACATGTAGACATGCTGAGACTGTTACATGTAGACATGCTGAATACTTACAGTGTAGACATGCTGAAGACTGTTACATGTAGACATATTGAGGACCGTTACATGTAGACATGCTGAGACTGTTACATGTAGACATGCTGAAGACTTACAGTGTAGACATGTTGATGTATGGTACATGTAGACATGCTGAAGACTGTTACATGTAGACATATTGAAGACTGTTACATGTAGACATGCTGAAGACTGTTACATGTAGACATATTGAAGACTGTTACATGTAGACATGCTGAAGACTCTTACGATGTAGACATGCTGAAGACTTTTACATGTAGACATGCTGAGGACTGTTACAATATAGACATGCTGAAGACTGTTACATGTAGACATGTTACGATGTAGACATGCTGAAGACTGTTACATGTAGACATGTTACATGTCGACATGCTGAAGACTGTTACATGTAGACATGCTGAGGACTGTTACGATGTAGACATGCTGAAGACTGTTACATATAGACCTGCTGAAGACTGTTACATGTAGACATGTTACATGTAGACATGCTGAAGACTGTTACGATATAGACATGCTGAAGACTGTTACGATGTAGACATGCTGAGGACTGTTACATGTAGACATGCTGAAGACTGTTACGATGTAGACATGCTGAGGACATGATTCCCACATACAGATGACTGTCCGTTGACATATAATAGCCTACGTTTCATGAATTTCTTTTTTTTATAGCCACGGTGACATTGCATGACTCACGATTGATTTATACTAAATCCTGGGTGCAATTTTGCAAACAATCCCACATCCAGACACACTTCCATATAAAGCTATGGTGCAACTGCCCTCCATGCAATGATGTATCATACATTAATAAATCACTTATTCATGTTAAATAATGGACAAAGTAATATTACTTAATGAACTTTATTGTAAATCTGAACACTATTGTGGAGTCTAACGAATACTTCATCACTTTAAAGTGTGGTGGAGCTGTACTAGTTCTCTGTGAGTGTGGTACTAATGGCTAGTGAAGTGCTATCTGCAGTGGGACTAGATGGAGGTGATTAGGAGTCGATGCACCCTCAGGCCTGGATTATGGTAAACACACTGGTGT
This sequence comes from Oncorhynchus kisutch, assembly GCF_002021735.2. Taxonomy (NCBI): domain Eukaryota; kingdom Metazoa; phylum Chordata; class Actinopteri; order Salmoniformes; family Salmonidae; genus Oncorhynchus; species Oncorhynchus kisutch. The sequence continues at coordinate 62,805,794 of NC_034191.2, read as the reverse complement.
TCTCCAGGGAGCGACCGGCAGGAACACACACACACGCTCATATACACACGCACACACACACATCTCCAGGGACTGACAGGAACACGCCTGCTTCTGATTCTGCCGCATGCAGCTCAACCTACTGTCTGCTTAAAGCTACAGTTTGTGAGTTGAAAATCAACAAAATGGTCCCTTCCACTTGTTTTCGTGGTCTTTACAGCTGAGGGATGAAGCTGGGGTAATGTAACTCCTCTCAAATGTATTGTTGTGCGAATCTCCCAACTCCCAATAAGTTATATTATTTAAGGTAAAATGGGTCAATTTAAAAAATGTACATGACCATTGAACAGCTTCCCAAATCCCAGACTGTAGCTTTAATGCTGCCAAGCCCCTCAGGCAAATCACACACCACTCTCTCTGCCAGTATTCTGTTGTTGGAATTGTGCCCATTTTTGCTCAGCAGAGCCATGGTGTGGTGCTGATGTAAAGAATGATCATGTATAGTGTGTGCTATTGCATGATCTGCCGGCAGGGTTGGGGAGTAACTTATTACATATGACATGTAATCTGATTACAAAAAAACTATTATTTTTTATTTTTTTATTTTTTATTTATTTTACCTTTATTTAACCAGGTAGGCAAGTTGAGAACAAGTTCTCATTTACAATTGCGACCTGGCCAAGATAAAGCAAAGCAGTTCGACAGATAAAACGACACAGAGTTACACATGGAGTAAAAACAAACATACAGTCAATAATGCAGTATAAACAAAGTCTATATACAATGTGAGCAAATGAGGTGAGAAGGGAGGTAAAGGCAAAAAAGGCCATGATGGCAAAGTAAATACAATATAGCAAGTAAAATACTGGAATGGTAGTTTTGCAATGGAAGAATGTGCAAAGTAGAAATAAAAATAATGGGGTGCAAAGGAGCAAAATAAATAAATAAATAAAAATTAAATACAGTTGGGAAAGAGGTAGTTGTTTGGGCTAAATTATAGGTGGTCTATGTACAGGTGCAGTAATCTGTGAGCTGCTCTGACAGTTGGTGCTTAAAGCTAGTGAGGGAGATAAGTGTTTCCAGTTTCAGACATTTTTGTAGTTCGTTCCAGTCATTGGCAGCAGAGAACTGGAAGGAGAGGCGGCCAAAGAAAGAATTGGTTTTGGGGGTGACTAGAGAGATATACCTGCTGGAGCGTGTGCTACAGGTGGGAGATGCTATGGTGACCAGCGAGCTGAGATAAGGGGGGACTTTACCTAGCAGGGTCTTGTAGATGACATGGAGCCAGTGGGTTTGGCGACGAGTATGAAGCGAGGGCCAGCCAACGAGAGCGTACAGGTCGCAATGGTGGGTAGTATATGGGGCTTTGGTGATAAAACGGATTGCACTGTGATAGACTGCATCCAATTTGTTGAGTAGGGTATTGGAGGCTATTTTGTAAATGACGTCGCCAAAGTCGAGGATTGGTAGGATGGTCAGTTTTACAAGGGTATGTTTGGCAGCATGAGTGAAGGACGCTTTGTTGCGAAATAGGAAGCCAATTCTAGATTTAACTTTGGATTGGAGATGTTTGATATGGGTCTGGAAGGAGAGTTTACAGTCTAACCAGACACCTAAGTATTTGTAGTTGTCCACGTATTCTAAGTCAGAGCCGTCCAGAGTAGTGATGTTGGACAGGCGGGTAGGTGCAGGTAGCGATCGGTTGAAGAGCATGCATTTAGTTTTACTTGTATTTAAGAGCAATTGGAGGCCACGGAAGGAGAGTTGTATTGCATTGAAGCTTGCCTGGAGGGTTGTTAACACAGTGTCCAAAGAAGGGCCGGAAGTATACAGAATGGTGTCGTCTGCGTAGAGGTGGATCAGGGACTCACCAGCAGCAAGAGCGACCTCATTGATGTATACAGAGAAGAGAGTCGGTCCAAGAATTGAACCCTGTGGCACCCCCATAGAGACTGCCAGAGGTCCGGACAGCAGACCCTCCGATTTGACACACTGAACTCTATCAGAGAAGTAGTTGGTGAACCAGGCGAGGCAATCATTTGAGAAACCAAGAGTGTCGAGTCTGCCGATGAGGATATGGTGATTGAGTCGAAAGCCTTGGCCAGATCAATGAATACGGCTGCACAGTAATGTTTCTTATCGATGGCAGTTAAGATATCGTTTAGGACCTTGAGCGTGGCTGAGGTGCACCCATGACCAGCTCTGAAACCAGATTGCATAGCAGAGAAGGTATGGTGAGATTCGAAATGGTCGGTAATCTGTTTGTTGACTTGGCTTTCGAAGACCTTAGAAAGGCACGGTAGGATAGATATAGGTCTGTAGCAGTTTGGGTCAAGAGTGTCCCCCCCTTTGAAGAGGGGGATGACTGCAGCTGCTTTCCAATCTTTGGGAATCTCAGACGACACGAAAGAGAGGTTGAACAGGCTAGTAATAGGGGTGGCAACAATTTCGGCAGATAATTTTAGAAAGAAAGGGTCCAGATTGTCTAGCCCGGCTGATTTGTAGGGGTCCAGATTTTGCAGCTCTTTCAGAACATCAGCTGAATGGATTTGGGAGAAGGAGAAATGGGGAAGGCTTGGGCGAGTTGCTGTTGGGGGTGCAGTGCTGTTGTCCGGGGTAGGAGTAGCCAGGTGGAAAGCATGGCCAGCCGTAGAAAAATGCTGTGTGTATAATGGTTTCTAGCTTCCCTGAACAGCTGCATATCACGGGGGCTGTTCGATGCTAATGCAGAACGCCATAGGATGTTTTTGTGTTGGTTAAGGGCAGTCAGGTCTGGGGAGAACCAAGGGCTATATCTGTTCCTGGTTCTAAATTTCTTTAATGGGGCATGTTTATTTAAGATGGTTAGGAAGGCATTTAAAAAATATCCAGGCATCCTCTACTGACGGGATGAGATCAATATCCTTCCAGGATACCCCGGCCAGGTCGATTAGAAAGGCCTGCTCGCAGAAGTGTTTCAGGGAGCGTTTTACAGTGATGAGTGGAGGTCGTTTGACCGCTGACCCATTACGGATGCAGGCAATGAGGCAGTGATCGCTGAGATCTTGGTTGAAGACAGCAGAGGTGTATTTAGAGGGGAAGTTGGTTAGGATGATATCTATGAGGGTGCCCGTGTTTAAGGCTTTGGGGAGGTACCTGGTAGGTTCATTGATAATTTGTGTGAGATTGAGGGCATCAAGTTTAGATTGTAGGATGGCTGGGGTGTTAAGCATGTTCCAGTTTAGGTCGCCTAGCAGCACGAACTCTGAAGATAGATGGGGGGCAATCAGTTCACATATGGTGTCCAGAGCACAGCTGGGGGCAGAGGGTGGTCTATAGCAGGCGGCAACGGTGAGAGACTTGTTTTTAGAGAGGTGGATTTTTAAAAGTAGAAGTTCAAATTGTTTGGGTACAGACCTGGATAGTAGGACAGAACTCTGCAGGCTATCTTTGCAGTAGATTGCAACACCGCCCCCTTTGGCAGTTCTATCTTGTCTGAAAATGTTGTAGTTTGGAATTAAAATGTCTGAATTTTTGGTGGTCTTTCTAAGCCAGGATTCAGACACAGCTAGAACATCCGGGTTGGCAGAGTGTGCTAAAGCAGTGAATAGAACAAACTTAGGGAGGAGGCTTCTAATGTTAACATGCATGAAACCAAGGCTATTACGGTTACAGAAGTCGTCAAAAGAGAGCGCCTGGGGAATAGGAGTGGAGCTAGGCACTGCAGGGCCTGGATTCACCTCTACATCGCCAGAGGAACATAGGAGGAGTAGAATAAGGGTACGGCTAAAAGCTATGAGAATTGGTCGTCTAGAACGTCTGGAACATAGAGTAAAAGGAGGTTTCTGGGGGCGATAAAATAGCATCAAGGTATAATGTACAGACAAATGTATGGTAGGATGTGAATACAGTGGAGGTAAACCTAGGTATTGAGTGATGAAGAGAGAGATATTGTCTCTAGAAACATCGTTGAAACCAGGAGATGTCATTGCATGTGTGGGTGGTGGAACTAATAGGTTGGATAAGGTATAGTGAGCAGGACTAGAGGCTCTACAGTGAAATAAGCCAATAAACACTAACCAGAACAGCAATGGACAAGACATATTGACATTAAGGAGAGGCATGCTTAGTCGAGTGATCAAAAGGGTCCGGTGAGTGGAGAGGTTGGTTGGTGATTTAGACAGCTAGCCAGGGCATCGGTAGCAAGCTAGCATAGGATGGAGGTCTGTTGTTAGCCACCTCTTGCGTTCCGTCAATAGATTAGTGGGGTTCCGTGTGGTAGAGGGGATTAATCCAAATCACACAACAACAACAAAAATAAAAACAATAGATATAGTTGTAGAGGCCCTAGAAGAAAACATAATAATAATAATAAAAAATAAAAAAAATTGTCCGATTGTCTATTCAGATAGCAGCCGGTAAGACAGCTAACGGTTAACAGGCCGCAGATGGGCGTTCAGGTAACGTCGCGACGGAGGAGCCAGCCGAATAACTCCTTCGGGTAGATAACGTCGGCAGTCCAGTTGTGAAGGCCCGGTGGGGCTCCGCGAAGGCAGTAAAACGGGTCCGGATAGGTGACTGCAGCCCAGGTGTGATTGATGGAACTCAGGAGTGATTGACGGAGCTTGCTAGCTCCGGAATAATTGATGTTTGCTCCGGAATCGACGAAGGCCGATAGTCACATGGATAGCAGCTAGCTAGCTGTGAGATCCGGGTATGAATGTCCAGAGAGCAGTCGAAATCCAGGGACATGGAGAGAAAAATTGGTCCGGTATGTTCCGTTCCGAGCCGCGCTGCGCCGTACAGAACTGGCGATAGATTTTCGAGCTAAAGGATAGCTGATGACCACAAACCGTGGTTAGCTGAATACTAACGATTTGCCAGTAAAGGAGCTAACTAGCTTCTGAACTAGCTTCTGGATTAGCTTCTGGCTAGTTTCAGGCTAGCTTCTTGGAGTTTCTGGCTAGCTTCTTGGAGGATTACAGATCTGAGGTAAATAATACTTTTTTGCTAAATATACATTGGTGAGGCGGGTTGCAGGAGAGTGTTTTGAAGATGAGTTGATGGAAAATAAAAATAAAATGTATGTGAAAAAGTTGTAAATATATATATATATACAGGACACGACAAGACGAGGACAAAAGACGTCTGAACTGCTATGCCACCATGGATTAGTCAGTTACTTTACCAGCAAAAATCTTGTAATCAGATTTTTTTTAAACAAGATAATTACTTTGTGGATTTCTTTTAAATTGTTTTCAGAAAAAAATACATTATCACACCTTTCTGTTTTCTTTGTGACATTCAATTCAGCATTGAAAAAAGGTGTAAGTTTACAATTGTTCAACCTGAGCGAGTGTGACCGCAAGACAGAGACCACTATGATGGCACATTCATTTGTAATTGCATTTGATGGATCCTTTTGGTCTTTTTCTAACACCTCTTAAGGGAAGTAATCAAAAAGTAACTGAAAGTAATCAGATTATGTTACTGAGTTTGGGTAATCCAAAAGTTGTGTTACTGATTGTAACTAGTTACTGTAACCGATAACATTTAGAATGTAACCTTCCCAACCCTGTCTGCAGGACAGGGCACAATCTTTTAAGCATGACTGCACACGTAATGATGGAATCAATACAGTGTGTGTTGTGTTGAGATGGGGTCGATCAGTATCAAATAGGTTTAAAATTGGTAGGACTTGCTATTCTACCTTTGGGAAATTAGCCAACGTAATGCAAGTATCATAAGGTTAAATATGGTCTGTAGATTGTTTGTAGTGCATATACAGATTTTACATCCTTTGCATCCATTTACAGAAGAATTCCAAAATATACCAAAATTCTCAAATGGCTAAATAAAATAAAACACCTGCAGCTCCTTTAAGGTGTTTATGTAAGCAGAACTGCTGTCGTATTAGTCTCATAAGACCATCAACTAACTAGAAAACATGGAAACTATATGCATGTCCAATGTATACTACTGTTCAAAAGTTTGGGGTCACATAGAAATGTCCTTGTTTTTGAAAGAAAAGCAAATGTTTTGTCCATTAAAATAACATCAAATCGATCAGAAATACAGTGTAGACATTGTTAATGTTGTAAATTACCATTGTAGTGGCAGATTTTTTATGGAATATCTACATAGGGGTACAGAGGCCCATTATCAGCAACCATTACTCCTGTGTTCCAATGCCACGTTGTGTTAGCTAATCCAAGGTTATCATTTTAAAATGCTAATTGAGCATTAGAAAACTGCTTTCTTTAGAAAATTAGAAAACTGTCTTCTTTAGACTAGTTGAGAATCTGGAGCATCAGCATTTGTGGGTTCGATTACAGGCTCAAAATGACCAGAAACAAATCACTTTCTTTTAGAACTCGTCAGTCTATTCTTTTCTGAGAAGTGAAGGCTATTCCATGCGAGAAATTGCCAAGAAACTGAAGATCTCGTACAACGCTGTGTACTACTCCCTTCACAGAACGGCGCAAACTGGCTCTAACCAGACTAGAAAGAGGAGTGGGAGGCCCCGGTGTACAACTGAACAAGAGGACAAGTACATTAGTGTCTAGTTTTAGAAACAGACGCCTCACAAGTCCTCAACTGGCAGCTTCATTAAATAGTATCCGCAAAACACCAGTCTCAACGTCAACAGTGAAGAGGCGATTCCTAGAAGGCCAGCATCCCGGAGTCGCCTCTTCACTGTTGACTATTCTCTATATTGTGCACTACTTTTGACCAAGGGCCATTGGACTCTGGTCAAAAGTAGCGCACTATATATGGAATAGAGTGTCAGGAACACAACCAAGGTTTATTCAGTCCTGACATTCCACTGACTTATAGGAAGGTCAAAAAATGGTCCCCTCCATCACATTCTAGGACACTTGAATGGTTCTGTCTTGTCAGAGATAGAGCAACCCCATAGGGAGGACCGGAGAGGGGGTGTGACATCCACTAAGCCTTAAGAGTTTGGTGCACTTCTCACCTACTATTAGGAAGGGACAGGGGGTTAAAAACCAAGCTTGAAAGGAGACCTATGTACCTAAGGGATTTACAGTGTGGTGGCTCTTCCAACAGTGAGACGTGATGGGCAGCTGTGCGTGTGTGTGTGTGTGTTTTTGTGTGTGTGTGTGTGTGTGTGTGTGTGTGTGTGTGTGTGTGTGTGTGTGTGTGTGTGTGTGTGTGTGTGTGTGTGTGTGTGTGTGTGTGTGTGTGTGTGTGTGTGTAAAAAGGGAAATGCACACATGCAAGCAGACGCACAGACGTGCACAGAGGAGACACGCACACAAACTGTTTATTTGTTTGGACTTTTAGCACTTGTGATGACTAGCAGGGCTTAGCACACCTTTCGTAGATGTATTACTCTGCACTCATGTTGCTGTCAGTTTTGTTTTCTCTCATTCTTTGTAGAATGAATACAAAGATTTGCCTCAGGTGCATTTTTCTCTTCAGTCCATTATTTGCCCAGATTAAAACAAGCGATGGTATCAGCGCCGGCGTATGCTGCTAAGCTGTGTCTAATAGGCTCGCGTCTAGACGCCCCATACCAATTATCCACTGTAAATAGAATCTATAATTTCGCTCAAGGCTTTGTTTATTCAATTCTATTCACTCCATATCCACATGATAATGATTAAGAAAATAAACACCTAACTTCCATGGAGACTTGAAAAAAGAAAGCACCAGAGAAAGGTGAGCACGTCGATAGTGAGCTTTACTACTTTACTATCTGTGTGTCTGTCCACATATGAAACGACGGTTCCAATGATTCAGGAACCACGCTCCTCGTCAGTTTGTCTGTCCTGTTGTTGTGTCACAGCCGTTTCTCCAGAAGGGCGTGGACTCCGGTTCAACCCTAACAGGCACTAGTGTTATTTGCTTACAGTGCAAAAGAAAAGTCTCTGTGGAGAAGTCACAGACCTGAAGTCATCATCAGAGCCACAGCACATCACAAGTGACACGGAGTCAGAACCTCAAATCTCAATATAGAGAGAACTAAATATTTCATGAATGTATCATCTCTTATTTATGGCAACAGTGTGTCCACTTCTCTTTGCGGTTCCATGGCAGACAGGCAAGTAGACAGACTTTGCGGTGACAATAGCGTCTGCCTAACTCTGCCTCGATCCCCAGCTGAATGAAGGCAGAGTGGGTGTACAGCTACAGGCCAACCTTCCTGACCTTGAACATGGTCAAAGTTAAGTCTCAAAGTGCAGAGCTTGTTTTATTACAGGTGGAGGATGAGGGGGCTCTGTTCTGTTCTGTTGTGAGTGACTCCTCCACCTCTCCATGGGTTATATGACCCAGAGCTGTTAAATATTGGTAAGCCATGAATAGAGAATATAGGATCAGTTAAGAATGAATCCCTTTAATAAATGGCTCCAACCCTAAACGCTCATTGGGGATTGGTTGGATGTGCTGTACATTTGTATCTACCTTAAATCCACTGTCTGTAATATCATACCCAAACCATCTGTTAGCTTTTGTAAAACCTTTCATATCCTGACATTTAGAAATACAGCATTTATTTTCCTGTTGGCATATCTTTTTTTAAAGGGACATAACATCTAAAGTGGATTTCAATTCAGGTAAGCTGCAATATTTTGATTCTGTGCTGTGCAAACAGAGTTCATTACTCCAATGTCAAATCTGTATAGATTTCCAATAGTTTGCGCTGTGGGGGGTTTGACTCATCAAAACCGACACCCAGGATTTGGGGAAGGGTAAAAAAAATTGTAGTTCCAGCTCTGTGACCAATTATATGAAGGGTCTCTAATAACTAAAATCAGTGTATTGAAAATGGTAATCTGAGTGTGTCGTAAGTTCATTTTTTTAACAGTGAACCCCCAGAACACCTGTTGAGAACCAATGGGAGGGAAGGGCTGAGGCATGGGTGTTCCACTGGTGAAGGTGAAAGAACAGAGGAGAGATGGGGTTGAAGAAGATGTTCAAAGACAGAGAGAGAGAGAGAGAGAGAGAGAGAGAGAGAGAGAGAAGATAAGAGAGATACGGTGTTTTCCATCCTCTCTTTCTCTTTCTCACTTTGTTCCCCCTGCCTTCCTCTCTCACTTTCCTCTCTTTCTTTCTCTGTATCTCATCCCCTGCCTTTTCCTCTTTCTCTTGCTCTCTATATCACACCCCATCCTCTCTCTGCTGCCCCAGCTCTCTCCCTCCCTCTTTCTCTGTCTCTGTGCGTGTCAGTTAGGGAGTGATTCAGGGGACACAGGGGACTGGCTGTAGCAGGGAAAGGGCTCTGGGCCCTGACAACTGTGGGGGCCAGAGATGCTACACACACATGCACAAACACACACACGCACGCACACACACACACACACACACACGCACACACACACACACACACACACACACACACACACACACACACACACACACACACACACACACACACACACACACCTATGCAGACTGTCAATCCCCTGTGCCTTCAATCCAAAGCTCTTCCATTAGGTTCTTGTAATGCTGTAATGCCCTATTTTAAAAAGGACCATCCTGGTTTTTCTATCTTCAGAGCTCCCTCTCTTTGTCTGTGCATCTGCCCCCCCCCCCCCCCCCCCTCTTTCTCTCTGCCTAACATCTTGATGATCTAATGCTCAGTATTAACAGCTCAATGAGACCAGGAGATCAAACCCTGCTGATTTATCTCCATCCATAATTCAGTGAGATTCAACACGAACGCCAGATCATGAAACAGTGCTCTAAATGTATGAGCAACACATTATTTCCAGTATGTTTATTGGGCACTTACCATAGATCTTCTGTGTATAGAACAGAATATCAAAAGTCTACCACGGGATGAATTTACAAAGGAAATATATCTTCCTTTGCACTGTTGCTCAAAAGCACCATGCATAATAAAAAGATTGGGTTTTGTATCTATAGGCCTATGTACAGTATCTATAGGCCAATGACGTTGACATCAGCTTTCTATTTAGGTATGTTCTCAGCTTACTTTGTCTCTGAGGAACGAGGCATTGTGTGCCTTTAAAGTTAAAATCGCATGGCTCATGAGGATGTATGGCAGCATCTGGGGGTGAGGGTGGTGGCAGCAAACACACACAGACGTGACAGAGTCACAGGAGAGAGAAAATAATGGAGAAAGACATGGAGAAAGAGGGAAGACGGGGTGAGAGGGATGGAGTTTGGGAGAGAAAGAGAGAGAGAGAGAACCTCTACTATGGTTCAGTTTGTATACTCATTTATGTACTTGTGTTCAGGGGCCTGTCCAATCAGCCAGAACACAGAGACACACAGCATCTCTCAATCACTTAGCTGTAGAGTTTTACACTCAACCGAGGAGATGTAGAGTCTCTCATCAAGGGGCTATAGCAGAGTAATCCTGAGTGCTCATGCAATTGAAGGGTATTGGCTGTCTCTGGAGGTGTTTCCTCCTCTTATGACATGTATTTCTGCAAAGCATTTCACTAATTAACCAGTGAAATGATTGTAGGCCTAACAATTAATGTACTTGTGCACACTACTTTATTTCTGAGACGTCTAAGCCCTTGAACTTGAGTTAAATGGTGAGTTTTGCTGATGTTAATGGGAAGTGACAATGTACAAATTTATGCTTCACAAAGCCTTACTTTACTTTAAGGAAAAATATATTCTCTTCCTTCTGTACTGACAGATTAGTGCTGTGTGTGTGTGACGGCGGTCGTCGTCACCTGTCTACTAGCTGCCACCGATCCCTTTTTCTTTTCTGTTGGTTTTGTCTTATTAGTTACACCTGTTTCTTGTTTAGGTTTTTTTGTTTGGCTATTTAAGCCGTTAGGCCTGCCTGCTCTTTGTGCGGGCTTGTTTTTCCCACTGTGTTATTGTGTGGTAGTGCGTCTCAGTTTTGGGTTTTCCTCCGGACTTGTTTAGTCCTGGTTTCGGGCGATCGTGTATGTGCGCCCAGTAGCTTGGCGCGTACCATTGTCCTGTGCGTAAATAAAGCACTATTTCTATACCTTCACCTGACTCCGCACCCACTACACCTAAGAGCATTACAGAAGCCTGCACCTCCAGAATGGAGTCAGCAGGAGCAGCGGCCACCCCCCTTCCCTCAATGGAGGAACTCATCCTCCACCATACCACCATCCTCCATCGGATTGGATCTGCGATGGACCAGATGATGGAGAGAATGGACCGATGGGAGAGGAGTGGTCTCCCCATTTCACCTCCGGCTCCTCCGAGTCAACCTACTCCTCCGGCGTCCGGCTCCAGCGCACCTCGTCTTGCACCCCCGAGGGAGTACGATGGAGCGGCGGCTGGGTGCCAGGGTTTTTTACTCCAGCTCGAGCTGTACCTGGCTACCATGAGGCCGATGCCCTCGTGGGACGAGAGTGTGAGCATCCTTCTCTCCTGCCTGACGGGTCGAGCTCTGGAGTAGACCAACACTGTCTGGAATGGCCCAGACAGAAGGCTGTGCGTAATTGGCCAACTCCAACCATGGTGAAGGAGGTGCAGCGGTTTTTAGGGTTTGCCAATTACTACCGGAGGTTTATCCAGGGTTTTGACCAGGTAGCGGCCCCCATTACCTCACTGCTGAAGGGGGGGCCAGTGCGTTTACGGTGGTCGGCAGAGGCTGACAGAGCCTTCAATCGGTTGAAGGCGCTGTTCACTGATGCGCCCGTGTTGGCGCACTCTGACCCCTCTTTAGCGTTCATAGTGGAGGTGGACGCGTCCGATTCAGCTGAGGTCTGGAACTTAAGGAATGATTTGTACCAAATACAATGCTCTTAATTTTAGAGATGTTCAGGACCAGTTTATTACTGGCCACCCATTCCAAAACAGACTGCAACTGTTTGTTAAGGGTTTCAGTGACTTCACTAGCTATGGTGCTGATGCATATACTGTATGGTTGAATCATCAGCATACATGGACACACATGCTTTCTTTAATGCCAGTGGCAGGTCATTGGTAAAAATAGAAAATAATATAGGGCCTAGAGAGCTGCCCTGCGGTACACCACACTTTACATGTTTAACATTAGAGAAGCTTCCATTACAGAAGACCCTTTAAGTTCTATTAGATAGATAGCTATTAATCCACAATACGGCAGAGGTTGAAAAGCCATAACAGATACTATATGTTTTTCAGGTTATGGTCAATAATATCAAAGGCTGCACTGAAATCTAACAGTACAGCTCCCACAATCTTCTTATTATCAATGTCTTTCAAACAATCATCAGTAATTTGTGTCAGTGCAATACATGTTGAGTGCCCTTCTCTATAAGCATGCTGAAAGTCTGTTGTTGATTTGTTTACAGAGAAATAGCATTGTATTTGGTCAAACACAATTTTTTCTAACAGTTTGCTAAGAGCTGGCAGCAAGCTTATAGGTCTGTTGTTAGAACCAGTAAAGGCCGCTTTACCGCTCTTGGGTAGCGGAATTACTTTGGCTTCCCTCCAGACCTGAGGACAAAGACTTTCCTCTAGGCTCAGATTAAAGATATGACAGATAGGAGGGGCTATTGAGTCAGCTACCATGCTCAGTAGCTTTCCATCTAAGTTGTCAATGCCAGGTTTGTCATTATTGATCAATAACAATCATTTTTCCACCTCTCCCACACTAACTTTACAAAAATTCAAGCTTACAATGCTTTCTTTCATTATTTGTTTTTTTATGCGTGAATACAATTGCTCACTGTTCATTGTCGGCATTTCCTGCCTAAGTTTGCCCACTTTGCCAATGAAATAATCCTTCAAATAATTGGCAACATCAAATGGTTTCATGATGAATAAGCCATCTGATTTGATAAAAGACGGAGTTGAATTTGTCTTTCTACCCATAAATTCATTTAAAGTACTCCAACATTTTATTCCATCATTCTTTATATCATTGATCTTGGCTTCATAATACAGTTTCTTCTTCTTTTTGTTAAGTTTAGTCACAAAATTTCTCAATTTGCATTAAGTCAGCCAGTCAGATGTACGGCTAGAGTTATTAGTCACTCCCTTTGCCACATCTCTTTCATCCATACGGTTTTTTAGTTCCTCATCAATCCATAGAGCCAAAACAGTTCTAACAGTCAGTTTCTTAACAGGTGCATGTTTATCAATAATTGGAAGAAGCAATTTCAGAAATTCATCATGTGTCGTCAGGATGCTCCTCATTAATCAGACCAACAAATATGTTGAAACATCATCCACATAAGTGTCACAGCAAAATCTTTTGTATGATCTCTTATACACTATTTTAGGCCCAGCTGTTGAAACTTTGGCTTTCCTGGATATAGCCACTATATTGTGATCACTGCATCCAATGGGTACGGATACAGCTTTAGAACAAAGTTCTACAGTATTAGCAAAAATATGATCGATACATGTGGATGATCTTGTTCTTGTAGTATTTTTAAACACCCTGGTAGGTTGATTAATAACCTGAACCAGACTACAGGCACTGGTTACAGTAAGTAGCTTCCTCTTGAGAGGACAGCTTGATGAAAACCTGTCAATATTCAGGTCCCCAAGAAAGTAGATCTCTCGGTTTACATCACATACCCTATCAAGCATTGAACAGATATTACTTAGATACTGACTGTTCGCACTTGGGGGCCTATAGCAACACCCCAAAAGAAAACGCTTTTAGTCCTCAACTGGCAGCTTCGTTAAATAGTACCTGCAAAACACCAGTCTCAACGTCAACAGTGAAGAGGCGACACCGGGATGCTAGCCTTCTAGGAATCGCCTCTTCACTGTTGATGTTGAGACTGGTGTTTTGCGAGTACTATTTAATGAAGCTGCCAGTTGAGGACTTGTGAGGCGTCTGTTTCTAAAACTAGACACTCTAATGTACTTGTCCTCTTGCTCAGTTGTGCACTGGGGCCTCCCACTCCTCATTCTATTCTGGTTAGCGCCAGTTTGCACTGTTCTATGAAGGGAGTAGCACACAGAGTTGTATGAGATCTTCTGTTTCTTGGCAATTTCTCGCATGGAATAGCCTTCATTTCTCAGAACAAGAATAGGCTGAGGAGTTCTAGAAGAAAGTGATTTGTTTCTGGACATGTTTCTTTGAGCGTGTAATAGAACCCACAAATGCTGATGCTCCAGATACTCAACTAGTCTAAAGAAGGCCATTTTTATTGCTTCTTTAATCAGGACAACGGTTTTCAGCTGTGCTAACATAATTGCAAAAGAGTTTTCTAATGATCAATTTGCCTTTTTTAATGATAACCTTGGATTAGCTAACACAACGTGCCATTGAAACACAGGAGTGATGGTTGTGATAATGGGCCTCTGTAAGCATATGTAGATATTCCGAAAATATCTGCCGTTTCCAGCTACAATAGTCATTTACAACATTAACCATGTCAATTCAAATCACGTGACAAAGTTGATTTGTTACGTGCCCCGAATACAACAGGTGTAGACCTTACAGTAAAATGCTTACTTACAGGCTCTAACCAATAGTGTGGAGAAAAAAAGAAAAAAAGTATGTGTGTGTGTGTGTGTGTGTGTGTGTGTGTGTGTGTGTGTGTGTGTGTGTGTGTGTGTGTGTGTGTGTGTGTGTGTGTGTAGGTAAGTAAAGAAAAAAAAACAACAGTAAAAAGACATTTGAAAATAATAGTAGCAAGGCTATATACTGTACAGACACCGTTTGGTGAGGCTTGTTGAGGTGGTATGCACATGTGGGAATGGTTAAAGTGACTATGCATATATGATGAACAGAGAGTAGCAATAGCGTAAAAAGAGGGGTTTGCGGGTGGTGGGACACAATGCAGACAGCCCAGTTAGCCAATGTGAGGTAGTATGTACATGAATGTATAGTTAAAGTGACTATGCATATAAGATAAACAGAGAGTAGCAGCAGCATAAAAGAGGGGTTGGGGGGGCACACAATGCAAATAGTTTGGGTAACCATTGGTTACCTGTTCAGGAGTCTTATTGCTTGGGGGTAAAAACTGTTGAGAAGCCTTTTTGTCCTAGACTTGGCACACCGGTACCACTTGACATGCGGTAGTAGAGAGAACAGTCTATGACTGGGGTGGCTGGGGTCTTTGACAATTTTCAGGCCCTTCCTCTGACACCGCCTGGTGTAGAGGTCCTGGATGGCAGGAAGCTTTGCCCCAGTGATGTACTAGGCCATACACACTACCCTCTGAAAAGCCTTGCCGTCGGAGGCCGAGCAATTGCCTTACCAGGCAGTGATGCAACCAGGCAGGATGCTCTCGATGTTGCAGCTGTAGAACCTTTTGAGGATCTCAGGACCCATGCCAAATCTTTTTAGTTTCCTGAGGGGGAATAGGCTTTGTCGTGCCCTCTTCACAACTGTGTGTTTGGACCATTCTAGTTTGTTGTGGACACCAAGGAATTTGAAGCTCTCAACCTGCTCCACTAAAGCACCATCGATGAGAATGGGGACGTGCTCGGTGCTCCTTTTCCTGTAGTCCACAATCATCTCCTTGGTCTTGGTTACGTTGAGGGATAGGTTGTTATTCTGGCACCACTCGGCCAGGTCTCTGACCTCCTTCCCTATAGGCTGTCTCATCGTTGTCGGTGATCAGGCCTACCACTGTTGTGTCGTCAGCAAACTTAATGATGGTGTTGGAGTCGTGCCTGGCCATGCAGTCGTGGGTGAACAGGGAGTACAGGAGGGGACTGAGCACGCACGCCTGTGGAGGTTCAGTGTTGAGGATCAGTGTGGCAGATGTGTTGCTACCTACCCTCACCACCTGGGGGCGGCCCGTCAGGAAGTCCAGGATCCAGTTGCAGAGGGAGGTGTTTAGTCCCAGGTTCCTTAGCTTAGTATTGAGCTTTGAGGGTACTATGGTGTTGAACGCTGAGCTGTAGTCAATGAATAGCATTCTCACATAGGTGTTCCTGTTGTCCAGGTGGGAAAGGGCAGTGTGGAGTACAATGGAGATTGCATCATCTGTGGATCTGTTTGGGCGGTATGCAAATTGGAGTGTGTCTAGGGTTTCTGGGATAATGGTGTTGATTTGAGCCATTACCAGCCTTTAAAAGCACTTCATGGCTACGGACGTGAGTGCCACGGGTCTGTAGTCATTTAGGCAGGTTGCCTTTGTGTTCTTGGGCACAGGGACTATGGTGGTCTGCTTGAAGCATGTTGGTATTACAGACTCAATCAGGGACATGTTGAAAATGTCAGTGAAGACACCTGCCAGTTGGTCAGCACATGCCCGGAGCACACATCCTGAAAATCCATCTGGCCCCGCAGCCTTGTGAATGTTGACCTGTTTAAAGGTCTTACTCACGTCAGCTACGGAGAGAGTGATCACACAGTCATCAGGAACAGCTGATGCTCTCATGCATGCCTCAGTGTTGCTTGCCTCGAAATGAGCATAGAAGTGATTTAGCTCGTCTGGTAGGCTCGTGTCACTGGGCAGCTCGCGACTGTGCTTCCCTTTGTAGTCTGTAATAGTTTGCAGGCCCTGCAACATCCGACCAGCATCGGAGCCGGTGTAGTATGATTCAATCTCAGCCCTGTATTGACGCTTTGCCTGTTTGATGGTTCGTCGCAGGGCATAGCGGGATTTCTTGTAAGCCTCAGGGTTAGAGTCCCGCACCTTGAAAGCAGCAGCTCTACCCAGTGCGAATGTTGCCTGTAATCCATGGCTTCTGGTTGGGGTATGTACGTACAGTCAGTGACTGATGTGGTGTATTCCTCAATGTCATCGGAAGAATCCCGGAACATGTTCCAGTCTGTGATAGCAAAGCAGTCCTGTAGTTTAGCATCTGCTTCATCTGACCATTTTTTTTATAGACCGAGTCACTGGTGCTTCCTGCTTAAGTTTTTGCTTGTAAGCAGGAATCAGGAGGATAGAGTTGTGGTCAGATTGACCAAATGCAGGGCGAGGGAGAGTTCTGTACGCATCTCTGTGTGTGGAGTACCGGTGATCTAGAATTTATTTCCCTCTGGTTGCACATTTAACATGTAGATAGAGATTTGGTAGAACTGATTTAAGTTTCCCTGCATTAAAGTCTCCGGCCACTAGGAGCGCGCCTCTGGGTGAATGGTTTCCTGTTTGCTTATTTCCTTATACAGCTGACTGAGTGCGGTCTTATTGCCGGCATCAGTCTGTGGTGGTAAATAAACAGCCAAGAAAAGTATAGTTAAGAACTCTCTTGTCAAGTAGTGTGGGCTGCACTTTATCATAATATACTCTACTTCAGGCGAGCAGAAGACTTCCTTAGATTTCGTGCACCAGCTGATGTTTACAAATATGCACAGAACGCTCCCCCTCGTTTTACCAGAGTGACAGGGGGTTCTATTAAGCTAACTTTTTGTTAGCTAACTAATTGTTAAGCTAACTAATTGTTTTAAGATGGCCATACCATGTAGTGACGGTGAAGCATTTATTTGAGCTGCAATCTGAGGTGCAGTTAACTCTAATAAACTTATCCTCTGCAGCAGAGGTAACTCTGGGGCTTCCTTTCCTGTGGTGGTCCTCATGAGAGCAAGTTTCATCCTAGCGCTAGATGATTTTCATGACTTTACTTGAAGAAACTTTCAAAGTTTTTAACATTTTCCGTGTTGACTGACCTTCATGTCTTAAAGTAATGATGAACTGTCGTTTCTCTTTTCTTATTTGAGCTGTTCTTGTCATAATATGGACTTGGCCTTTTGCCAAATAGGGCTAACTTCTGTATACTACCCCTACCTTGTCACAACACTGATTGGCTCAAAACCATTAAGAAGGAAATTAATTCCATAAATTAACTTTTAACAAAGCACACCTGTTAATTGAAATGCATTCCAGGTGACTACCTCATGAAGCTGGTTGAGATAATGCAGTGTGCTTAGCTGACATCAAGGAAAAGGGTGGCTACTTAGAAGAATTGCAAATATTTAAAAAATAGTTTAATACTTTTTTGGTTACTGCATGATTTCTGTTATTTCGTAGTTCTAATGTTGTAGAAAATATAACAAATAAAGAAAAACCCTGGAATGAGTATGTGTGTCGAAATTTTTGACTGGTACTGTATATTTCTTGAGCTTTCTTATATCTTGTATTTTATTTCATATTTAACACTTTTTTTTGGTTTGGCGCAAAACTACTTCAATTCATTTTTGAAACCGATACCGGGATACATTCAGATGAGTCCCGTGACACTTGCGGGAGATAGTAGACCAAACCACTTGCGGGAGATAGTAGACCAAACGGTTTGGATCCTACAGACAGAAGTTGGTACACTGATGGGTCGTTGAGCAAAACGTAGAACACCATGGTGTTCATGAGTCTCATCTTTCCATGGAGTGGTCATCTTAGGCCTATCTGTTCGCACGTTACAAGCGTTTTCATGAGTAGAACGATTTTCGGGATGTCTCCTGGTCTGACTAACAGACGTAGATGCAGAAGGCCGGCATAGGAGGATTTGATGGATTGAGACACAGCCCATACAAAAAAAACAGATATATCTAGCTTAAACAGATGGATTTTGATGGGGATATTTTTATTATGTGTGTCAATCGGTTCATAATGTCTGTAATAGAATTGTGTGTAACAGTGATACCACCTAGTAAAACTGAAATAACTTAAAATATAAATATCCTTTAACAAACTTCTTATAGCTTATCAGACACATTTTCACTTGCTGAACACACACTAACAAAAACAAATGTCGACATTAATAAATGCATTTCTTTATCTTCCCCAATTATTATTATTTATTTTTTACAATGGTGGGGGAGTACCAAGATGGAGGCGTGGTGGCTTCAAAACAGTGCCCCCCATTAGTCATTTAGTGTATATATAAATCATTGAAAATAACCCCTGAGAGTGTAGAGACCTGAAGAAATGATGTCCATTTACTGTCTGGGAGGACGTGTAGCTTAATATACAGTGTAAGTTCATAACACGTCTTTTTACCTCATTCCACTCCCCGACCTTCAGATTCTACACTGTCATAATGCACCATACATATAGAAGAATCCCTCAGGCCCTGAGTGCAGTTTCTTCAATCTCGTTACCCAACACCCACACGCAGGCTTATAGACCTGTATTAGCCAACACATTGATGACCTTCCCTGACTGTGATCTTAGTCCTGTCTATGGATGCATACGTCCTGGAGATCATTAGAATGCTGCCTACCCAGCACCCCCTCTGGTGATGCTGGCTCTCTCATTAATGTGACAATACTATGGCCACTTCAGCCCATGAGTGCTCATGAGTCACAGAGATTATCTAATCACCAACACAATTACATCAGAAAATTATAAATAGCCATATTCATAGCATAACACTCAACAGACTGAATTGAATTTCAATCCAACACAGATTGATTAGCCATACCTGTGCACCGCAATATACTTTGAAAGGCAATTTACCCAAAGATTTTGTGGAGGTCATGTTCACTGTCTAAACAGAGCTTTGAACCAAGCCCAACTGGAGTGACAAAATACCAGCTCAATGGATCAATGATCTTGACCTGATGATAATCTGTCAGATGACAGCTAAGCAGGCTTCTCATATTCCACCATATCAATGATTTTCACCCTCATCTATCCATTTAATTATGACCAAGTGTATCTTGTTAAGCTGGAGCTTGTCACTATCATGTCATGTACTGATTAAATGGAGCGTGTTTTTAGCATATGCACTCTCTCTCTCCTTGCTTTTTGAATCCTTAGCTCATTTACAGTCACTTAAAACCCCCCTAGAGTCTTTTGAAATACCGGTGTGTCAATCTACGTGAACCATTGAATGAGTAGGTGTGTTCAAACTTTTGACTATATAAGTCTTATTTTAGATAATAGTCTTATTTTAGTTGATCCTAACCTACGGTATGTTGTAGGGTCAAACTACATCTCCCTAAACATTGAGATCTGAAAGCATGCTCCCAGGGATTTACAATCTATATTACATACACAACACTGCTATTAAAAGAGAATCAAATTCAGTTTGAACTCGAATTGAATTCAAGGCCATTTTTGATACTTATTATTTTTACGTTCACTTTTTCTCTTCTTACAGTGTAACACTATTTCTTATAGTTTATTTATTTTATAATGATTTTGCTTTATGTCGTCACTTTTGCTTTACTTCTTCTTCTTGTCCTAATTCTGAGTCCTTGTGTTTAGATTATTATTAGAGTCTCCACACCTAGAGAGGAGAGAAGTCCTCAAACTATGTTTTCTCAAAATATGATGTATGACCATCTGCTTTCCCAATGAGTTTACAAAGAAATTTGACCCTATTCTCCTCTGGTAAAGATAATCACTGTTTGTATGGCTGTAGATGGAGATGGAGAGAGTGTGTGAGAGAGAGAGCGAGAGAGATACAGAGAGAGAGAGAGAGAGAGAGAGAGAGAGAGAATGAGAGTGAAAAGGGTCTGGAGAGGTGGGAGAGGCTGGCATCTAGCTATCGCCACCTCACGCCCGCCCACAGACTCCCTCTGAAGAACGGAAAACTAACTAAAGGGCAACAGGCGATAAAAGCAAACCCAATCCTCCAGTCACAAGGTTTTCCCTCTGCAATGCAGTCCCCACATGGAATGTCATTACTGCATGAGGTGGTAAATAGCATGTGGAAAATAGGTATCTAAGTTTACACTTTTTTACATATTACCACTGGAGTGTGCAACCATTCCTAGCTACCAAACTTATGTGACATTAAGAGAAGGAGAAGAGGGACAGAGAGAGAATGAGAGGGATGGAGGGAAGCATGGAGCGAGAAAGCAAGGGAATAAGAGAGAGTGTGACAGAGATAAAGAGAAAGATAAGGAGAGAAAAGAGGGAGGGAGGGAGGGAGGGAGGGAGGGAGGGAGGGAGGGAGGGAGGGAGGGAGGGAGGGAGGGAGGGAGGGAGGGAGGGAGGGAGGGAGGGAGGGAGGGAGGGAGGGAGGGAGGGAGGGAGGGAGATAGAGCTCAGTTAGAACTCAAAATGCTCATGTTTTTTTCTTCTCCTCATTAAACCTGTTGCTATGACACTGGTTAAAGAGACAGGTGAGGGAATTTGTTGGCTTGCCATTGAACACATTCTACATCATCACATTATTTTAGCACAATGTGTTCAAGGAATACATGTATTCTGATGTTTATGATATACAAGTAATTCACTCTAACAAGCCAACAACAACAACAAGCTAATGCCAGTGTTATAATTAAGCAATAAGGCCCAAGGGGGTGTGGTATATGGCAATTATTCCACTGCTCTGGGCTGTTCTTATGCATGATGCAACTGGGAGTGCCTGGATACAGCCCTTAGATGTGGTATATTGCCCATAACCACAAATCCCTGAGGTGCCTTATTGCTATTATAAACTGGTTACCAATGTAATTAGAGCAGTAAAAATAAATGTTTTGTCATACCTGTGGTATACTATATCACGACTGTCAGCCAATCAGCATTGAGGGCTAGAACAACCCGGTTGATAACATGTGTTTAATAATATGGAGTTTTCTTTCACTACTGAGTACTGTATGTGGTGTACTTTATTGATATTTTGGTCAGATCACAACAAACTGCACTTTACAGCCAAGTGCCTAGAGTGATTTGTTTGGACTCACAAGGGGTTAGATCCTCACTTGACTGTTAAATATTGCATACCGCCTCTGGCTTAGTTAAATGAGTGGCTGTGGTTAACACATGGATATCGGTGTGAACATAACTCCCCACTGCACACACACACGCACACACATACATACAATCACCCAATCATAAGTAACCAAACACTGTCCTGGCCTGGCCCTGTGTGTCAAAGACAGAGGTGGAATTCACATTTGGTTTCCTCACTCAAACCTTAACCAAAGGTCCAGTACCCAGAGGATCCCATGAATACACAAGTTTAAACATCATGTCAGAGACTTAGAGTTTGAAAGATAAAAATGATATACTTTTTTGATACAGAAGTCAGTGTAAATGATAATACACTTACTGTCTGGGCTGACCTCTCAGTGAGGTCTGGAGGATAAAAAGGGTTTTGGCCAGGCTCAGATGAATCTCTAAAATTTGCCTGTTGTCCAAAGTTAATCCATCACCATACAGGGGAATGAGAGCATAGTCTGCAGGCAGAAACATTTTCATTTGGCGATGGTTGCAACATTGTTTTAATGTATTCAGGGCTTTATGGGGTAAATCTTCCTCTAAGCTTTAGCCATGCGACAAGGCTATTTCTTGGTTTTAAGGAATTACAGTAAAAGCTCTGTCATCTGACATTCAAGATGATTACATTTTGACAAGCCAACTCGATAGATCACCTACTCACATTATTTAAAGAATCTGCCTTAAATTGAGTAAGGTTGTGTGGCCACAAATTCAATTAGTCTTTGTGTCTGTGGATTTATGAAGTTTCATCTGTGAGCTTAAGCTTGTCACAACCTGATTCATGTCAAATGTGCAGCATAAACAAACGCTTTAGTTTAGGTTCCTATGACAGGAGAGTTACTGAGAGTCATCATCATTATCATCCTCATCATCATCATGTGAGTTATGATAGTGTTTCCCAGTGTTTCCCAGTGTGGGAAGTGTGTCGTTCTGCCTGGGAACAAACCAGTTTGGGTTGAATACCACCCATGAGTACTGCTACCCTGTACTCTAATCTACAGTACAGTAACCTGGTATAACATGCACTTCCTAATCACTTTTGTTCTCTCACGCTGAAGTTGACGCAAATGAAAAATTTACTCATTACCATAATTCACTCATTACCATAATTCACTCATTGCCATAATTCACTCATTACCATAATACACTCATTACCATAATTCACTCATTGCCATAATTCACTCATTGCCATAATTCACTCATTACCATAATTCACTCATTACCATAATTCACTCATTGCCATAATTCACTCATTGCCCCAATCCAGAATATGCCCTTAACCTTCTCGCCACTCTCTGGTGCCATTGAAAAGCTGTCACCTTACAACGGTCAGTTAGATAAGCAACCATGTATCTATTTTTCTTTCAAGTGAAAGCAATCCTATAAGGAATCCCCAAATAACCAAAGATCTAATCCAGATGCGAGACATGAAATATGGATTGGGTTTACCAGTTCAGTTGTCAGTCTGTAATATAACCCAAAGGAGAAATAGTCCACAGAGTTAACCCCAAAATATAAGTAGGCCTAAGAAATAACCTTCCAGACTTTGGTTCTTGGGAAGTCAATAGTCCACAGAGTTAACCCCAAAATATAAGTAGGCCTAAGAAATAACCTTCCAGACTTTGGTTCTTGGAAGTCAATAGTTCACAAAAGAGAAATTCTTCTGATAAAAAAAAAAATACAGGTATTTGAGTAAGTGTACTTGTATGATGTGAGAACTTTTAAACTAGAAATACTTTCTTGTCACCAAACATGCAGACACACACGGGCATTTCCATGTAAAAAGGCCCATGAGCAATAACATGGTGTCAAATGAAAGCTAAGAGCTTTGTGAAATGAAGACATAAATTTATAAAATTTTCCATTTGACACCAAATGTGATGTGCCAGTTGTGACTTAAATCGGCATATCTTTAAAATATTTTTTAATTTAGCTTCCTCATGAAGAGACAGGATAATGAAAGTTCACAGACATAACAAGTAGAGTTAGACCTACCAATTAGTAAGTGTTTTTACTGATAACAATCTGGTTTATAGTTACCAAATCTGTAACAGAATGACTGCAACTGAATTGGCTACAATGGGATTTCATAGTAGTCACAAACTACACTTGGGTCACTTGCTACTGCCCTCAATTCCAGTGGAATATGGATATGTTCAGCTGATAACTGTTTTCCTTCTCTTTCTGTCGCATGAGTGTGAACACAATCTGGACAACCTTTCCCTCTCTCTCTCCTTGTCTTTTTTCTCTCTCCAATTACTGTCACCTCTCCCTGCTATTACTGAAACCTACCCATAAGCCCCATCTACAGTATTTCCATATCCTGTACCCAGCCCTCTGACCTACTGAGCACCGACCGACACCGGACGTTCATGGATGTTGAAAAGGAGTTGAAATACATTCTGTCCAAATCTAAAAATTCATAGACCTCTGTTTCATAAGTTTGGACAGCAAATTAGAGTACTGAACTATACTGTACTGTACTATACTGTACTTTACTGAACTCTACTCGACTGTACACTACTGTGCTGTACTGTGATGTCCAAACTTGTGAAACATAGACATCTATAATTGGTACAGATTTGGTCCGGACCAACCAAATTTGGTCTTGTTTGGGTCTGAGCTCGAAACATGTAAAGGAGGATATAACATTTTTCTACCTTTGCGTAAATATTTACAATATATCACCATGAAGAGAATGACATTCATGATTATGCATTTCTGTATAGATCAGATCAAGGATCCATGTACACATCATAATAATTGTTGGCAAATGCAGTGCATTCGGAAAGTATTCAGACCCCCTGACTTTTTCCATATTTTGTTACATTACAGCCTTATTCTAAAATATTTTTTTTAAATCCTCATCAATCTACACATAATACCCCATAATGAAAAGGAGAAAACAGGTTTGAAGACATTTTAGCAAATTTATAAATATAAAAAACAGAAATAACTTATTTACATAAGTATCCAGACCCTATACTATGAGACTCAAAATAGAGCTCACGTGCATCCTGTTTCCATTGATCATCCTTGAGATGTTTCTACTACTGGATTGGAGTCCACCTGTAATAAATTCAATTGATTGGACATGATTTGGAAAGGCACACACATGTTTATATAAGGTCCCACAGTTGACAGTGCACGTCAGAGCAAAAACCAAGCCATGAGGTTGAAGGAATTGTCCGTAGAGCTCCGAGACAGGATTCTGTCGAGGGACAGGTCTGGGGAAGAGTACCAAAAAATATACACAGCATTGAAGGTCCCCAAGAACACAGTGACCTCCATCATTCTTAAATTGAAGATATTTGGAACCAACAAGACTCTTCCTAGTGCTGGCCACCCGGCCAAACTGAGCAATTGGGGTAGAAGGGCCTTGGTCAGTGAGGTGACCAAGAACCCAATAATCACTCTGACAGAGCTACAGAGTTCCTCTGTGGAAATGGGAGAACCTTCCAGAAGGACAACCATCTCCGTAAAAGGCAGATAACAGCCCACTTGGAATTTGCCAAAAGGCACCTAAAGGACTCTCAGACAATGAGAAACAAGATTATTTGGTCTGATGAATCCAAGATTGAACTCTTTGGCCTGAATGCCAAGCATCACATCTGGAGAAAACCTTCTTATAGTGAAGCATGGAGGTGGCAGCATCATGCTGTGGGGATGTTTTTCAGCGGCAGGGACTGGGAGACTAGTCAGAGAGATCCTTCATGAAAACCTGTTCCAGAGCGCTCAGGACCTCAGACTGGGGTGAAGGTTCACCTTCCAACAGGACAATGATCCTAAGCACACAAACCAAGACAACGCAGGAATGGCTTCGGACAAATCTCTGAATGTCCTTAAGCCCGAACTTGAACCTGATCGATCATCTCTGGAGAGACCTGAAAATAGCTGTGCAGCGACACTCCCCATCCAACCTGACTTGGCTTGAGAGAATCTGCAGAGAAGAATGGGAGAAACTCCCCAAAAAAGGTGTTCGAAGCTTGTAGCGTCATACCCAAGAAGACTCGATGCTGTAATCGCTGCCAAGGGTGCTTCAACAAAGTGTAGGGTAAAGGGTCTGAATACTTAAGTAAATGTTATATTTAATTTTCGTTATTATTTTTTAAACATTTGCAGTATTTCGAAAGAACAGTTTTTGCTTTGTCATTTTAGGGTTTTGTGTGTATATTGATGAGAGAGAATAAAATATTTAATCCATTTTAGAATAGGTCTGTAACATTAAAAAAATTGAAAGCGGTCAAGGGGTCTGAATACTTTTTGAATGCACTGTAGAGTGTCTGGACCAATATATAAATATGAAAACATCATCTAAATAATTCCACACACTCTCTCTCTCTCTCTCTCTCTCTCTCTCTCACACACACACACACACACACACACACACACACACACACACACACCTCGAGTATATGCACTACAATCAAATTCAATCATTTCACTGGCTATTCAAATCTTAATAATTGTCTGGGCCAATATATGCTGAAATAAATATAAACACAACATGCAATGTGAGAGTGTGTGTGGATTTTTGGGGGATATTGTTTTTATATATACTAGTTTTCACTCCAACCCCAGTTGTAACTAACCTGGTTCAGTTTATCAACCAGCTAATTATTAGAATCAATCGTGCTAGAATAGCGTTGGAGTGAAAACCTACAGGATGGTAGCTCTCCAGGAACAGGGTTGGAGAGCACTGGTCCAGAAAATTATTGAGATTTGAACATGTTTAAGATCTGAGAAATAGAAAAAAACCAGATAAAATTACTCCATTGAATGTGCTTCTCCTATATATACTCTAGGGGTGTGTGAGAGAGAGAGAGAGCGTGTGTGGATTCATTTCGATATTGATCCGGACAATCTATATACCAACAATTATTGATCTGATCATTCGGACTGAATTCATGACATTTGTAAAAAACAGTAACCCCACGTGTCCAAAGACTAAATATAGTACAATATTAAAAACTCACATGGTAGACAATAGGCCTTCAGATTTGTCCATCAGTAATCTCAGAGAACAAGTGTACTAAAGGGAATTATACATTTCCGCTGTGGACATGAATGGGTTAATCCACTTCACTTAGTTAATTAATCTAAATATATTTTTTCAAACTCAAGGTGTCATATAATCTCAATTCCGAGTAGCTATGGTCACATAAAAAACTGAGGGAGATTTTACCGTCATTCAGTTACCAAACTTCACATCTGCACTGTTCTACGAGTAATTGTGTTTTTGTAACATGTTAAAAATAGTCCCTGTGCATAGAGTCAATGTTTTTTACTTTTAAAGTGAAAAATGGCAGAATCATTCTGTTACCATGGAATTTCCCATGCCTACTTCCTATTTATCTGAAACCAGGAAGTGACTATTGGTGTAGCTAGGGAATGACCGGGGTTGAGCCTACAGCCTGTGCACAACTCAAGGAACCATGGGACCTTGTGGGTTAGAATCTTTGGTATGTGTCGGATACATATATGGGTAGATAAAAGTGCAGTAACATAGGTGTAGATAATAAAAAATAACACAGGCCTGGATTCAGTCAAAATGACCTCAGATATTTATATTTACACAATCATGCCTGTCTACAAAGATGTGTCTCATTCTGTGAAGTGAGCATGTGTTTTGATGAATGTGTTTGTAGATCTAGAAGAGCGTGACCTCACATTCTGCAAATGGATTCAACTTGCAGCTACCATTCAGTGACAAGTCAATCATAATCCATTTAAAATAAATGTCATTTTCTGAGTGATTGAATTTGATTCTGCTCCCGTATGACTCCCCCACTGCCACCACCCCACCACCACGGTCATGATGTCATCAGAGCCATCATAAGAGCCATGTGGATAACTCAGACACACAAACACACATACACACACATCATGAGAGGATCACCCAGACGTCTTTAATTGTCATCTTTCTCACACTTGATGAGGAACAGGTCCTAATGAGACCAATCAGAGCCATGTCAGGATGAGCAGTCTAGACAGAGTAACGGAACAACGCTAGGAGCTAGCTTTTGATCCCTAATTAACAACATGAGTCACTTAGACCCCTCACACACTGCTCCCACCTGCTCTCTCACACTGCTCTCTCACACTGGTCTTTCATACTGCTCTCTCACACTGCTCTCTCACGCTGCTCTCTCACACTGGTCTTTCATACTGCTCTCTCCCACTGCTCTCTCACACTGCTCTCTCACATTGGTCTTTCATACTGCTCTCTCACACTGGTCTTTCATACTGCTCTCTCACACTGGTCTCTCACACTGCTCTCTCACACTGGTCTCTGCATCCGAACTGATTTTACTATCCATATTTCTTTGAGAGCTCTCAGTTCAACATTCAATAATTGATTTGATTTTGAAGTGAGGTGTCCATTCAGTTTGTTTTAATAATATACTGTAACTGCAACCCCATTGACATGTATTGCTTTGTGTTTGTAAGTGATATATTATAATTAGCAGCACAGTTATTTGTAGAGTGTGTTGTTCTTTTTCCAGACTGTGAGAGCAAACTGCAACCACTTGCTCAATGGGGCTTTGATTATTCTATCCGGCATGAGACTTTGACCTCGATTAGATGACTCATTGTCCTCTGCATGGCCTCAGACCACGGCCAAACCAATCAGATATGAATTACATCAAAGTCAACGCATTCACATTATTAACAGTAAAAGGCGCTGCATGGTCAATCCGATTTCTGCATTTGCCGTGCAGCATTTACTGTGATACGGCCTCCGCAAAAGTCAGGGAATTCATATTTGTATTTTTTATTTAACCTTTATTCAACTAGGGTTCGCACAGCAGTGCAGAGCTGTTGTGAAGGAAGTTGTCAAGGAAGTGAGTTTATGTTTATTCTGGACCTCCTGCCCTCACCTACCATCAACCAATCATGTCAATGAATAGCTATAAAGAGCCTTGCTCATTGTTACACAATTTGAGAGGCTCACAGTGATGTGGTATGGAGCTCAATTTGTCCTCTGTGTGCCTCCGGAGGCTCGGCAATTGCGTCACACCATCCACACGGCACCTCCGACCACATTATTATAAATAGTCTCTTAGTCGACCCAAAACTGCTTAAATACAATTCAAATCAAAATACTCCTTTTGGACATGTGATTGTTACAAACGGTAAATAAACTGTGTTACATTCAATTAAAGTCAGTTGGGAATCTGTGTGTAATAGTTTTCTGGACAGAGTCAAATTATAACACAAGCCTTTATTCTTTCTGTTTATGCATTTTGTGTTTTGCAACAGAAAATGTAATTAAATGTCAAGCCCCACCAGT
Organism: Oncorhynchus kisutch; assembly: GCF_002021735.2. Taxonomy (NCBI): domain Eukaryota; kingdom Metazoa; phylum Chordata; class Actinopteri; order Salmoniformes; family Salmonidae; genus Oncorhynchus; species Oncorhynchus kisutch. The sequence continues at coordinate 62,777,036 of NC_034191.2, read as the reverse complement.
AGCCTGTCCACAGTCCATCGTATATTAAACTGCAACAATGGACACTACCATTCTTTAATAAGTTTATACCTCTGAGCCTGAACAATCCATCAAATGCTTCTTTCCAGCCACAAACATCATAGTCGATAACAAATCAAATACAAAATAAATAGAAACGTTGACTAATGCATTCCTTTAAGTGATAGATTGGCTAACAGAAAAAGGATTTTGGAAAAAGGATACCCCTCACAGCTGATATAGCATATGATTCAGTCTGTAAATAATAGACAATGTTATACTGACATGTTAATGAAGATGTATGTGGTTCCTCAGTCTTAGTCCTATGTTAGGTAGATTATGGATAGAATCATTTTACTGTAGTTCCATCTGATCAAGCCTGATCAGGCCTTTGGTGAAGGTTGATCTCTGGAGACGGAAGTGTAACAGATATGACAGGTCTTGACACTTTGTATGAGATTACCTCAAAATGGTGGCCGGTCGCTGCACCTGTAATGTGACATGAGGAGCCATAAGAGGGAGAGAGGGAGGGAGGGGGAGAGAGAGAAAGAGTGTGAGAGCGAGGGATGCATATTTAGTCTTCATCTCGTTGTTTCGCTTCGCCCGGTTTCTCATTTCCCTCTTTGTATTTCACGAAACACAATTGGAGCTGGGGGATAGAGTGATTCAATATTACACCCATCTCACTCCAAGACGGTTTTATTTCTACTGCAGCAAAGTTAAGCACAGAATGTATGTCTTATTTAGCATAATACCACCAATGATATTTAATAAATCATCTATACGTTATCTAAATCACCTCATCCTGACCCCTAGCCCCACATTGTAGAGAAAAGTCAAAAAAAGATTTATAGTTATCTTGTGGTAAAAATGGTTCAAGTACAGTGTGTGAAACTTAACACATTTAGTTTGACTTCTCATTACTCTATATGGTGTTGCATCAGACCAAGTCCAACTCTTTTCGCCCAGTTTTCCTCGCCCTGACATTTTGCTGTGAAATTAATGAGACAGGTCTGGAGGAGAGCGCCTAGTGCTGAGAGCAGCAACCTGGCAGAGCCTACCCTCCAGGGCCATGGCTAGGCTTGATTCATATTTACCCATGTGAATTATTCCGCTCCTGTTTTATTAGATCAAGCTTAAAGTTGGCTGGACACCCGCAGCGTGTTATAGGAGCCATTATGGTTAGAAAATAAAAGATTTTTGTGTCAAATGGGGGTGAACAATGGATGGGATGGTCTGTGAAACTCAAACGGTTTATTTGTTGTTGTTTATTGCCAAGTTAATTCTCACAAAGTCATTAGTCAGATGCCACGTTCACGTGCTAGTCGGAACTAGAAAACCCGAACATTTCCGACTTTCTAATTGGTTGTAGTTATATACAAGCTGAGTTCAACCAGTATTTTGTAGTTTCCTGGTTCCAGACTAGCACTTAAAAACGGTATTAGATCTTTTTTGATTTTTTTTAATATTTTTTTTTACAGCTCATCATCTTATTTTTGTTTCACATACATTTCATTGTTATTATTTGCTTGATATTTTCTGTGTACTAGAACATGTAATCCCACTTATGTGTGAAAAATAAAGAAGGCATTTATTAGTTAATTAGACTATACTAGAAGGTACTGTATCGTAGAGCTGAAGTGCTCACAGACTGGCCAAGCACTGGCACTCTAAAAAACAGTGTAGTTGCACTAGAATTTACAGTGGAACTCCTATGCACATTTAGGATTTATCTACAAATGGATATTGGAGATGTTTGCTGTCTTTCTCACCAGAATGATTTTTCTTCTTCCAAATTCATAAAGACAAACTGTTTCAGTTCCTCCCTCCCTTCATCCGTCGTCGCTCTGTTTGAGGTAGCCTATCATCCCTATCACTTGTCATCATCTGATATTTGTGTCACCGGTGATTACTCAGGGGGAACGTTTGAATATCTAGCTAATACATATCTTATTGTTATGACTTGTGATATTCACAGTGGGCTGCACTGTGAAGCATTGGAGTTTATATATTTGAACAGAAGAAAGATGCTGAAGCCTTGATGGAGAAACGCGTGGAGGAACTCAACAGCATGCTTCCTCTGAACTGGTTCAGTCACTCTCTCTACATGTCGCCTTGGGTGTGTCCGTGACACCCTCCCATCCCTCTATCCTCCTAACTAGCAGAGAACAAGTCAGTAATAGATTAGAGGTCAGATAACTCAGATGTTTTATTTTATGTGTCTGAAGCACTGGGAGAGTAAAGGAGACAGTATAGTGTATATGGTTCTGTATG